>NW_007726187.1:626458-644583 GCF_000696425.1 Galeopterus variegatus | reverse complement strand
GCCGGCCAGGGCGAGCCCTGCGGCCGCCCGCTCGACGCGCCCTGCGGAGAGAGCCTGGAGTGCGCGCGCGGCCTGTGCCGCTGTCGCTGGGCGCACGCCGTGTGCGGCACCGACGGGCACACCTACGCCGACGTGTGCGCCCTGCAGGCCGCCAGCCGCCGCGCGCTGCAGCTCTCCGGGACACCCGTGCGCCAGCTGCAGAAGGGCGCGTGCCCGGCGGGTAAGCCTGGGGCCGGGGAGGGCGCGAGGTAGGGCCGAGCTCGAGGTCCCCGCTCCCTGGGCACCATGGGATGTCCCTGTAGAAGTCGTCTAACCAGCCCTCTGGGCTTCCAGGTGGAGAAACTGAGGCCCAGAAAGGTAAACTGCTGCTCCCAAGGTCACAGAACCAGTCAGTGAAGCCTGGTGCTGTCCAGCCACCAGGGGGGCCGTCCGCCTCTGTATTTCTCCAGCTTCTGGCCTCTTCAGAGCTTCTCCATCGCATGCCCCACTTCTCCGGCTCCTCATGTCCTTGCTCTGTTAGGGTGTTGGGTGAAGAGCAGTCTCCCCTGGCCTTAGGTCTCTAGTCCTGCACCCTCTTGAGTGACACCGTGTTTCTTTCTGTTACCATGGTTTAAACGCATGCCTCCAGAGGGCTGCTTGGGAAGAGAGGGGCGCGTGGGGCTCCAGAGGCCAGGCTGTTGGGACAGAGAACTTCCCAGTCCCTTAGACCCTGGAAGGTCCTCCCCTGACCTGCAGTCAATGCTCGATGGCTTCTGGCCACACAGGTTGGCCCTGTGCATGGAGGAAGATGCTGGAAATCCCTTCTGTCCCTTTCCTTGTTTGGGACTCGTTTTAGAAAGGCAGGCTCTGCTGTAGGTTTGACAGGTGCCGGGCCTGGGCTCCTGGGGGTGAGTCAGGCCCTGGCGTGCCCTCAGCTTGCAGCAGCAGGGCAGACACTCAGTAGCCTCCAGGACGGGCTCTGAGGAGCTCTAGGAGCACCGTGCAGGAGCACTGCCTGCCTGGGCGCCTGGGAAGCCTTCAGAGTGGCGTCTGGGCCGGATCTTGAGGGATGAGGACTTAAGTGTTCTAGTACCAGTAGGGAAAGGCATTCTGGGAAGAGGGAAGGGTGTGAACAAACACGTGTGTTGGGAAGAGCAGACAGCTCGGAGCAGCTGGCATGTGGGGATGTGGTGGGCGTGGGGGCGGGTGACACCCGAGGCTGGGCGGATCGGCAGGGATGGGACGATGAGTGCCATGGGCTTAGACTTGGTCCCGTAGGTGAGAGCTCCCCAAATTATGTCTAGTATTCTGAAAACGAGTGTCCTGTGGCCCAAAAGCTTGGGAAGCTGTAGTGGAGATTCTCAGGCCTCAGTCTATCAGAGGCTCTGAGAAAACCTGCAGTAAGAAAAAAACAAACTAAACAGAAACCGAATGATAAAACCCAAGACTTCCCAAGAGGATTGCAACAGAGAGCTCCTCTTTTCTGGCAGAACCCACGTGAGCTCCTCCCAGCACATTGGGGAAGCATCGTGGGGGGTTATATATGATTAGATGGGGGGTCCATTGAAGGGTTTTAAGTGTGTATGTGTATGGGGGGAGGTCTTAGACCATTTTGTGCCACCGCAACAAAATATCTGAGACTGGGTAACTTATAAACAGCAAGAATTTATTTTTCACTGTTCTGGACACTGGGAAGTTCAAGATCAAGGCACCGGCAGTTTCAATGTCTGGGGAGGGCTGCATTCTCTGGAGGGGGATCCCTGTGTCCTCATAAGGTGGAGGCACAGGGGGCAAGCCTGAGGGCCTGGGGGGCTGCATGAGGCCTCTTTTATAAGGGCCTTACTCCTGTTCACACAGAGAGGGGCCCTTGTGACCTAATCGCCTCCTGAAGGCCTCACCTCAACACCATCACATTGGTCATTAAGTTTCACCACCTGAATTTTGGAGGAGACATATTCAAGCCACAACAGGGGGTGAGAGTGATAAGGTCAGATTTGTGTTTAGACTGCCCCAGAGACAGAGGGCATGAGAGCATGGTGCCGCCCGATGTCTAGAGATGGGCATTATAATTTAACACGTGGCCTGTCCAGTTTGGGGCTTGGTACTGGTGGGCCTATCTTGGGCCTTGCTGGTGGTCCTGAGAGGCAGAAGGCTTGGGGTGTGCCTCACTCCTGCCCCTGCAGCTGGGCTGTGTTGGGGGGCCACCTCTACGGCCCCACGCCCGTGTGGCAGATGCTGTTAGAACAAGGCTCCAGGCCCCGGAGGCAGGCAGGGAGGCTGGGGTGGTCGCACTTTGGAAGCTCTCATTCTTGATGGATGAGTCACATTCATGAAGCACCTTCTCTGTGTGCCTGGCTGGCCCTCGGCTGACAAGGGCCTGCCAATGAAACAGACCCACTCCGTGCCCTCAAGACTCACAGGCTGCTGGGCTGACATGAGACGGGGATGAGAAGAGGGAAACAGTCTGCTACACAGACAGGTGCAGAGGCAGCTCAGACAGGAGGAGTGGCTGCCAGCATGGAGGTCACGGGCCAGGGCCTGGCACACGTCCTCCTGCCGGGGCAACCTTACACAAGTTACTCCATCATCCTCAGCTTCCTCATTGTAAAGGCGGGGACAGCAGCACCTGCAGGGGTGAATTGGCCAAGGCACACGGGCAGCTCCTAGCGAGCGGTCTGTAGACCATGCATGATGTCTTGTGCTGCTACCGCTGTTACCACTGCCACTGAATGTCTGGCAAGGTCGGAGGGGCTCCCCAGGAGAGGCGCTTCTGTGCTGAGCTGGGAAGGTGAGTGGGCACTCCCTGGGCAGACAGTGAGGAGGATGTGGTCAACATGGGCATAGCAGAGGTGGATGCACAGGACCTCATGAGCCCTTGCTGCCCCTGGAGCCCAGGGAGATGGTGGGGAGCTGAGGCTGGAGACGGAGGGGAGGCCACAGGTGCAGGACAGAGGGCTGGATGGGGTCCAGGTTCATACGCCTTGAATTTGACACCAGCCCCTTGCCCGCCTTTGCATGGGCTCCTCAGGGCTGCTGCTGCCCAACTGCAGAGCACCATTCACATTGTGGACTGTGTGCGGCCTGCTGTTGTCACCCAGTGCACAGGGACCTCAGACACCCAGGTTTCTGCAGGGCTTCCCGTGAAAAATTCACTTCTTGTACGGGATTCACAGGAGTCAGGGTCTCTCGCCAGCTCCATCTGCCCCTGCAAGTCTGGTCCTTTCTCAGATACTGCACATGCGCTAACTGAGGCCAGGAGGGGCAAAATGACTGGTCTGAGGTCACGCAGCCAGGTGGTGACCAGGCTGTCTTCTGCAGGGGGCGGCAGGGTCCTTGAGATCCAGGGTTGGGGCGGGCCTGGGCCTGCAACTCCATCAGACTCAGCCTCCTGGAGTGTTCAGTGACAGTGTCCACCCCCCTGTTCGCCCGAGGGCCCAGCCAGAGTCACCGGGTGGGGCCCACACACAGCAGCGTGTCATTTCTGCAAGGAGGTCCTGCCAGGTGAGGGTAGCCTCTCCCCGGGATGGGGGGCTCTTGCCTTCTCCCCTCCCCCTGAGTCGCTCCTCCCCCTTCTCCTGATTCTGCAGGTGGGAGGGTGTCCTTTATGACTTCGCACCTCCAGGTGAGCTGTCCAGTCCCCTGCCTTTAAACACTACCCAGATGCCAACGACTCGGGGGTCTGCCTCCAGCCCCTGGGTCTTTCCTGAGCTGGAGACGTGGGTAGCAGCTGTCCACTGAACTGCCTCGGTCTCTAACTCCAGCCTTCCCTGATCAGCCAGAGGACGGCCCTAGGTGTGAGGGTCAGAAGCCTGTGTCCACTCTGATCCTGTACTTCCCCTCATTACTCTCCCCCCTGCGCCCCGTCCACTGTGAGTCCCCAGGTTGGCCGCTGTCCCTCCCCTTCCCCACCTCCCCTCATCCCTCCTCCCGTCACTTCTCCATGCAGGATGGCCTTCACCAGCAGGACCCCGCAACGGCTCTCTGACACTTACCGTGACTCACAAGGCCCTGCACCCACCACCTGGCCTCCACCCCCCACCCCGTGCCATCTCATGCCATCTTCTCATCCTCTGTGCTTCAGCCATGCCAGGCTCCTCACCTCAGGGCCTTTGCATGTACTGTGCCCACCACCTGGAGTTCCCTTCCCTCCCCTTCATGGGGTTGGGTCCTCATCCTGCCCTGGCCTAGATGTCCCATGGCCCCTGAGCTGCCTTTCCTGACCACATGCCGAGGTGATCCCTTTGTGAGCCCTGTGAGTGCAACTGGGGGTTCCTGCAGACCCCTCGTGTCACCTGTGCTAGCTGTTTGTTGAGCTGTCTGCTTTACTCCATCTTCCCAGACTCTGAGCCTCGTAAGGCAGGGCCTGGGCCAGCACCTGGCCACAGCAGGTGCTGTGAAGCGAACAGGTCTCCCGTGTGATGTGCGGACCCCCCGTGATGGCGGCTCACACCTCTCCGGGGGCTCTTGCGTACTCCTCTCCACATCGAGGCAGAGCTCTTGCACAAAGTGGAAGAATGTTTATCAACGGGTAGTAAGCTCGGAGATAAGTGTGTCTTCAGAGGGTCTGCATGAAGAAGAGGCTCCCCTGTTCACTTAGCCAGAGCCCTGTGTCCTTGCAGACTCTCACCTGCGGCTGCAGACAAACAGGCCTTCCGGCATGCCACTGATTCAGGACTTGGAGCCCTGGGGCCATTTCCAATGTGGCATTTAATAATCAGCTTTTATTGTGCAACCCCAGAGCAGTTTCTGACGGCATCTCCTAGTTTTATTTACTTAAGAGCTTTGGTTGGCGTTTGACTTTTAATCCTCTTAGCAGCTTCCTGGGGCTGCACATGTCTCAGAATTCAGCATTTGAGACTAATCAGGCAAGATGACATTTCCGCTACTTCCCTGCCCGCCCCCTCCCGGCCCGGACAGCAGAGCTGAGCTGCAGCATCTGGCCAAGCGAGAGGACTCTGAGCTACCCCAGTGCAGGGCTGCGTTGGCAGCCAGGAGCCCTCGCCAAGGGAGGCAGGAGGCCAGCCGGAGAGGAGCTTGAGACCCAGGACTCCATGCAGCTGCCCATCCCCCATGAGGCTTGGCCTGGGAAACACGCTGTCACCCTATGCCGCTCTGCTCTGTAGCCAGCCTGGCAGCGCAGTGGGGATTCCTTCAGCAGCCCACTCAGGGTCTTCCTGCCGACCCTTTGCCCCATTTCATGCCCCTCCACATGGTGGCCAGAGGGGACTTTATGAGATGTGGATCTCCTCTGCCAAAAGCCCAGCCACAGCTCCCACTGCCCTCAGGGTCCCCTGACGTGGCTTGCAGGATGGACGTGGCTTCTGCTTCCCACCGCCATCATCACAGATCCCCTGTGAGATCCCTGAGCCTGTATTGTGAAGGACAGATGACGATGTGTGGAACCCAGACGAGGGAGAAACCACCTCCAGTATGGCGAGAGGGGTAGCTCAGGGAGGGCTTCCTGGAGGAGGTGGTATCTAAACAGCCGTGGAGAGGAGGGCACAAAGGGGCCTGTGCAGAGGAGAATGGCAGCCAAGCAGAGGCAGGTGCCAGATGGAGGAGGCTTGAGGGTGACTGATCTTCAGGAGGTGAGGGGCCCTTGAAGGGGTAGGAGTAATTGGCCCAGCATTCCAGCTAGTGCCTCAGACGGGGAGAGCTGATGAGCCCCGAGCTAGGGCGGCGGCTGCAGCAGGGCAGACTCCAGAGGCACTGGGATCTCAGGACTGATAGGGAGGTGGCAGTGGTCAGGGTGGCGGATGGCTGGGCCAGTGGTGGAGGCAAGAGGAGCAGGTTTGGAGAGGCAAGGTGACAACTTTGGACGAGGGCACTGCTAGGGGACACTGGCATGCAGGGCAATTAATTGGGGATAGGGTGCCATGGCAAAGCTTGTCTGATGAGTGTCCCCATCCGTGTGTCCGTGGGTGGTGTCTTCCTGTGAGGGACGGGGCAGCAGGCTGGTCTCCCCAGCCTGTGGAGCCCCAACCCCACCAGCCCAAATCCAGGTCCCATCATCACCTTCAAGTCTATATCCAAGGGCTCCTAGAGGAGAACACTTGGCCACTTGGGGATGAATAGGAGAGGGGCGGCTGCCCCGGTGTGGTCAGACAGTGAGCATCGTGCTGGCTGAGCGGGAGCCCGAGTGTGCCAGCCTCGTCTGCCTGGCCTGATGTGCACCCTTGGCCACTGGCCGCAAGCTCACTAGGCTGCCAGGAACCTGAGAGCTGCATGAACTGGATGAGGAAGTGAGCCAGCAGTTGGTCAGGAGAGCTGGCATGTCCTGCCAGGCGGTCTGGGCTTGCTTTGAGGGAGAGAAGCCACCAGGTTTTAGTAGGGTCAAGGGTGCGATATCGGGCTTGTGCTCCAGGCTCAAAAAGCCCTAAACACATTATTTGGGTATTTTTGCATGGCTGTTTATAAGAAAAGGTTCAGGGAGCTGCAGTGAGCTCTGCCCTGAGCCCAGGTCCCCCTGGTTTTCTGTCCAGTGCTCTGCATGCCAGGCAGGCCTCCAGTAGCTTGAGGAAGTGACCTCACTGCCTGGTTTTGATGAGGGCATTGAACAAGTGAGTGAGAAATAGAATAAAATCACAGATCCCTTGTCCTCAGTGCAGGAAAAATGTGGCCAGGACATGTATGTATGTGCCCTAAGCTGAACTCCAGGCCTAACACAGGGGTAGCAGGTGACTCCTGGAGCTGTGCAGTGCACGAGGCAGGACTGAGGCCCAGTTCTCTTCCCCACATCTGGCTGCTCAGGGGTGAGTCCCAGCTCTGCCACTTCCCACGGCAAGACCCCACAAGCCTCCTAACCTCTTCACACCTCAGTTTCCTTGTCTGAGGAATGGGGATAACAGCTGTGTGCCCTCACTGGGACACGGGACAATCAGTGAGGTGATGAATTGAATGCTTTGCACGGTGTGTGGGCCAAGACGTTAGTGGAATAAACTTAAATATTGGCGAGTGGACGTTTCTTCCATAAACGGAGTTTATGAGAGTGAAAGAGAGGTAGTGGGGGAAGGGAAGGAACCAGAAGGCAGCATTTTTGGAGGGCTGCCATGTGCCAGACCCTGCCCAAGGGAGTGTTGCTTGTCCTGTTTCATCGCTGGGTCACTGCTGATGAGCCCAGAGTGGTCAACTGACTGCACCCGGTCAAGGCAGGGAGGGCTTCCTGTGAGAGGGGCTAGGGGCTGCGCTGTCTTGGCTTCGATGGCTTGGGTGGCCCTGTCGGTGGCCCTGTAGGCAGCCTGGCCCATGAGACCCTGTGAGGGGGCTGGCACCTCTTGATAAAGGCAAGCAAGCTGGTGGCAGAGGTTCCTCCCCCGCGGGGTTGGCTGCAGCCCAGCTGGACGTGGAATTTCACAGCCAGAGGAGCCAGGCTGGCCCCAAGCACAGGACGGGCCACGGCTGGGCTCTCCTGGGACTGGACAGTGGTTGCATTGGCCAAAGACCAGCACGGAGCGGGAAGTGCCCGGGGCAGGGGCTGGGGCTCCTGGCTGGGCACCTTGGGCTACTCCACGGCCTCCCTGAGCCACTGTCTGTAACATTCCAGCCTGGCAGGGCTTCCAGGAGCACCGAGGCACAGCAGCAGACCTTGAGTGAGGACTGTGTGCTGGCTCTGGATGGTCATAACTGCCATGGGACGGTTGGTGACCATGGAACAGACGGCCTCTGACCTCTCCTCGCCTGTAAAATGGATAATGATTTCTGTCTGGCAGACCTGCTGCAGGAATTCAATGAGATCACAGACTTCTAGAGCCCAACCTGGGTGTGGCCCGGGGAGGCAGGGCAGTGTTTTTGCTCTAGGCCTGGGCTGTGGCCCTTGCTTCCAGCCTGCGGTCCCCAGACAGGACTCTAGGCCTGGGGGTCGCAGACAGCGACGTCCGCCCCACTGAGAGCCACCGCTGGATCTGAGGCGGATGTTCTTGGCTGGGGGCACATGGTTCACTCAGGGACAGGCAAAAGGAAGAAAAACACAGGGAGCTGTCCTGGGAACTGATCAGACCCGGAGGCGGCTCCTGGGGTTTCACAGTCTGCCCCTTGTGGCGGGAGGGGCTGGAGGCTGCCGAGGTGGCCCCAGGATGTTCATCTGTTTCTGGAGAATGCCAGACCCAGACCAGGCTCAGGAGTGCTCAGGCCAGGGGGACAGTCCACCGGGACAGCGTTTGGGAGGGGCATTAGGTGCGGTTGGGCCCACAGGGGAGAGACTGGTCACCCAGCCTGCAAAGTCAGGGCGGGCCCCCCAGAGGAGGCGCTGTTGGCCTGGGCCTTGGGGGATGAAGGACAGGCCTTCCTGGCAGAGGGAGCTGTGTGTGCAAAAGGTGGGGTGATGCTTAGGAGCATGTGTGCTTAGGGAGCTGGAGCTGGGGGTGCAAAGGGGAGGGTGGTGGCAGGTGAGGCTACAGACATAAATGGGACCTGGACACTCAGGTCCTTGAATGCCATGCTAAGAAGTTGCTCTCTGGCCTGCAGGCTGTGGTCAGCATTATGGAGAGATGGGCAGAGTCTGGGACCTGTAGTCATCCACTGATGGCTTTTCCATCCCCAGCTCACAGCTGACAGCTGGGTGACAGAGGGGTCTGCTAATTGCAGGGGTCAATAAAAGAAGGGGTGTTGACCTCAGAGTTAGGGGAACAGAACTGGGTCTCAATCTGGGCTGTTCCCATGATGTGCTCGAGGGACTGATGCGTACAGTCGGGTAGGTTGTGTACTGCACAGCTCCGGGGGAGGCTAGCCACACTGTGATCTTTATCAATAGTGGCCCTGGAGCTGTGCACTGCACAACCTGTGCAGCAGTACAAGGTGGGCCTGCGGGGTGTCTGGGCCAGTCACTTCCCCACTCTGGGCCTCGGTTTCACCGTCTGTCCCGTGGCAGTTTTGACCATCCAGAGCCAGCACACGGTCCTCATTCAGGGTCTGCCACTGTGCCTCAGGGCTCCTGGAAGCCCTGGCAGGCTGGAATGTTGGAGGCGGAGCCTGGAGACCGGCTCCTCTCTGCTGGCTCTTCTCCAGTCTCTGTCCTGGCTGTGCCCCTTCCTCTCCCAGGAGGCATCGCCGGACACCTGGCCTTGCTTGCTTTGCTGTGTCAAGGTCCTCCAGACCAAGATTCCAGGACCTTTCGACTACAGTTTATTTTTGAAAAAAAAAAACAAAAACGAAAAATGCTAACAGCTGAATCTGGTTGAGACTGACTGTTGACTTCAGAACTTTGGCTCAAGGATGGGGTGGGGGTGGGGGTTGTCAAAAAACCCCAAATAAACAGAGTCTGCTTCCCAGGCGTGGGGGCCCGAGGTTTTCATGTGGAAAGAGGCGGTGGGAACTTCATCCTCCCCACTGATTCATCGGGTGATTCATCCATGTGTGGGGAGGAGGGCCAGGAACACAGGCCCCTGGCCCCGGCCCACCACCCACCGAGTCCACTTAAAGGGACAGAGCCTGGTGGTGCCCTGCAGGGGTGCCCTGGGCCCTGGGTTTGCTTGGGCTCTGAAGTCCTCCGGACCTGGGCCAGTGCCAGACCTGCCAGCCCCGGATGAATGATCTTTGCCTCTGAGCCTCAGTTTCCTGGGCCATCGAGTGGGCTGCCCGTGCTGCTCTTGTGAGGCTGCTCGGAGACGTGGTGGATAGGCCGCAGTGTTCTTACTTCATGGTGGCGATTGTAGACCTACTGTGTGCTGGGTCAGGTGGAGCCCAGCAGAGCGTCCTCGTCCCCCTTCCCTCCGTCCCTCCCTCCCTTCCTTCCTTCTGAAATGTTTTCAGACAGAGCCTGCCTCACCCTGAGCTGGCTTCCGCTGGGGGGCTGGGGGTGAGCCAGACATGCCTCTGTCCTGGAGGAGCTCGTGCCTGGGGCGCGAGGTGAGCTGCGTGTGGCCTCCTCTTGGGAGAGTCTGTTGCACCACGAGGGGCCGGTGGCAACAGGCTGAGCCTTCGAGATTTCACTCCTCCCAGCCCACCCCCACGCCCCTCCATGTCAGGCCTTGCTCTCCTTCCCTATTTTATTTCATTTTTTTTCGTATATATCTGTAGATACCTTCCCTATGGAAGAAAATTTAGAAAATCCTTGAAAAAAGAAAAAAAATCTCTCGTGCTATATCATTATCACCCGTCATCACAGTCACTCATGGAGGCCCCCAAATAGCCACCATGTAGTGTTTTGACGGGTTTCGTTGCAGCCTTTTACTTGAGGATGTTTTACAGAGAGTTTTTGTTTTAATTCATCACATGCAGAATCGAGTGTCGCCTGTTTCAAGTGGTCCCCGCAGAGAGCACGCTGGGGAGAAGGCCCCCGGGCTGCTGAGTCAGCGAACCGGGTGGGTGCTGCAGGGACGTGAGGGGCTCGTGGGGGCTCGCAGAGCTTCCGCCCCAGCCCTGCCGTGCCCCACGGGGGGACCCAGACCTGGTCAACCTGGGGGGTGGGCAGGACAGTGCCTGGAGGGTTTCCTGGCCCCTGGGTGTTAGATTCTCTGAGATCCAGGATGAGGTCACGTGGCGAGGCAGCCTTGTAAAATCATCTCTGCGGAGAGGACAGTCTCATCCCCCTGTTTGTTCTGTTCACTGTGCCCAGCTCCCATCTGCCAAATCAAAATATCCGTCACTACCTTCACGTGTGACTCGGGCTCCCATGTGGCTTTTCAGGGGCTGTTCCCCGGCGTGGTGTGCCCTTCCATGCCTGGCTCAGGGGCTCCCCTGGACTCCCTGCCTCACCCCGGGCTTCCCTCTGTCCCACCCGATCACTCGCCTGTCCCTCACCCCGCAGCTGGACTGCTATGTCTCTGGCACCCAGCACGGGGCAGGCACAGAGAAGGTACCAAGCCTGCAAGGACTGAGTAAACTCCATGCGGATGGAGAAGTGGGGGTGGCTGTTTAGGGAGGCACAGAGTGGGGGAGGTGACGGACAGAGACTCGGGGTGAGTGGGACAATAGAGGCCGCACAGCGGAGAGGGGTGACTCTGGCCTCGCCCGTGTCTGCCGGTCTCCAGGAGCCTCTCCCCAGCACGGCATGTGGGAGGGACACCAGCCTCGGGCCCGCTGCACACAGGAGCACGGCAGAGCCTGTGGATGCCCCCTGCAGAAGGGAGAAGGGCCTGTGTTTGGGGATTGTCCATTTGGGGACATCTTGCAGGAGGTCAGAAATTGGATGGGGGCGGCAGGTTTCATGGCTGCTTTCCTTCTCCACTTGGGGGCTTGGAAATGAATCTGAGTTCCCAGGGGGCAGGAAGTGGAGCAGACAGACTGGGGCACAGCCCCTCAGTTTGCCTCCTGGGAGCAGGGCTCCTGGGCACGGGGGCCACCAGCATCGAGGAGCTTGTTTGATCCTCGAGGGGCCTCTCAGTGGCCGGTGTCTCTCGGCCAGGCTCTGGCCACCCCCGGACAGGCGGCCTTTGATTCTGGCTGACCTCAGTGGGCTGAGGCCTGTGTGGCTTGAGCCTGCTGGCCAGTTAAGAGGCAGACATCGCAGGATCCAGGGAGGGGGTGGCCGCTCCTCACCCCACTGACGCCAGAGCTTGAGCCAGCCCCCGAGGTCCCCGCTCAGGCCGAGTTGGGGCCCGGGTGGGGGTGGGAGCCGTGCAGCCTGCCTTCACATTATGGTTTCTCCTCCAGGAACTGTGCACCCTTGGGCCAGAGGATTCGTCCTACTGAGCCTCAGTTTCCCCCCCTTTAAGATGGAGGCAAAGATCCCTGCCCAGATCCCTGGAGAGTCAGGGAAATGAACTGGGACATGCATGGGGACGGTGGCCTGTGTCCCACTCTTGTGGTTGTGTTCAGCATGTTACCTTTGTCCCTTTGGACAATCTGGAAAATCAGATTTTCATTAGATCCCGATGCTTGGCCACTTCCCAAAGATCATCTAGAGAAACATCAGCTGTAAAACTGGACGAGATGGCCCGAGCCCGCTGGCTCGCCACCATCAGGGGCGGGGAGAGGTGGCTCCCCCTGGGCAGAGAGCTTCACGGTTTGCAAGTCACACTCACACCCAGTTCCCACAGGTCTGGGGCAGAGGGAGGGCATCTTCAGTCCCATTTTTTCAGATGAGGAGTCAAGGCCCAGAGGGGGTACGTGATTGGCCCGAGGCCATACAGCTGGAAAGCAGCCATGCCCAGCCAAGCCCCAGGGGTGTGTAACTTCCAGCCCAGTGCTCATTCTGGGTCCAGGAGCTCCCTGCAAGCAAGGCCAAGCAGCACGGGTTCCTGATGGTGGGGACCTGGGAGAGCTGGGCCAGGCCCGTGCTGGGAGACCAAAGGCTGTGGGCCGTGTGCCACTCACATGCCTTAGGCCTGTGGTCCTGGCAAGCAGCAGCCCCACTGCTGACGGCAGCAGAAATCCGAGCCCGTGAAGGTTCCAGGGAAGTTCGTGACCTGCCTGGCAAGTCAGACTGGGGTGTGGCCAAGTTAGATGCAGATGTGGGGCCCTGTCGATGCAGAAATCAGCAGTGCAGTTGGTCCAGGCGGACGCCACACTGTGGTCAGGCTGGGCAGCTAAGGAGGGATGCCCTGGGGGCTTCCGCTGTACCCGTGCGCAGTCGCTCCTGTAGCAAGGAGGGAGCCCGGTTCTCTCGCACAAGACTATTGTAATGCGAGAGAAAAGGCTGGGGCTTGGGGGGACCAACCCTAGACCCAGACCCAGCATCGCTGCTGTGTGGCTTAGGGCAAGTGTCCTAACCTCTCTGAGCCTCCTGGCCGGCCTGGCAGGGTCCAATGAGGTGAGCACACAGAAGCCTGTGTTCGCTATTCTCGGGGTGAGTGAGCCCCCCTGCCCGAGTTGTCTGGGTGTCATTCACTGCTGTGGGGGTCCCCCAGGGGCTGGCTCTGAACCTGGGTGGGGGTTTCAGGCGGAGCTTCCTCCTCTCACCCTGGGCACGGCTTCTGGGAGCAGGCAGCGTCTGGTTCTCACTAACACACCTGGTTCTTCCTGCCAGCGCAGGTCTCCACCAGCTGACCAGCCCGCGGTACAAGTTCAACTTCATTGCAGACGTGGTGGAGAAGATCGCACCGGCCGTGGTCCACATAGAGCTCTTCTTGAGGTGTGTGAGCCTCCTCCCCCTCGCCCCTCCACAGCCTCCCAGTGCCCCCTCTATTTTCTGGGGCCCAACCTAGACTCGATTCTAGCAGCCAAGGGTGTAGAAAGCAGAGTGGGCTTGGGGTCAGGCTGAGCTCGCTCAAGTCTCCTGGCTCCTTGTGTGCCCTTGTGGAAGGATGTCCTGCTCAGACCCTGGTCTCATCTAGGGAAGTAAAAAGTGACCTTGTACCTCATGCAGCTACAGGTGCTAGGTGGATACACAGTGATGGTAGCTCTGGTTCTTTCTTCATTCATGCCACCAGTTTTATTGAGCACCTACTGTGTGTATATTCTGGAAGGGCCATGTACTAGAGCATCGATAAAGAACCCAACTGTGAAAAGTGATGGAAGCTGCCAGTGGCCGTGGGCAAGAGTCAGGGGGCAGCAGGGTGGGGCGGTCGGGATGCTGGGGGCACAGCAGGGACTAGGGGCTCAGGAGGCCTCAGTGAAGCTACACCTGGAGCAGACACCAAGGGAGGTAGCCAGGGGGATGTGGGGGGTGGGGACCTGGCTCTAACCAAGGTGCCAAGGCAGCAAGGCCAGTGTGGCTGGAGCAGGAATGAGCGAGTGAAAGGACGGATGAGCTGACATGTCAGTGGACGCATGACTGGGCAGATGAGGGACTGGGTGGATGGGGGACTGGGTGGATGGGGGACTGGGCAGATGAGGGACTGGGTGGACGAGGGCCTGGGTCGACGAGGGACTGGACGGACGAGGGACTGGACGGACGGGGGACTGGGCGGACGGGGGACTGGACGGACGAGGGACTGGACGGACGGGGGACTGGACGGACGAGGGACTGGGCGGATGAGGGACTGGGCGGACGGGGGACTGGGCGGACGGGGGACTGGACTGATGAGTGACTGGACAGACGGATGAGAGAATGAACGAGTGAATAAGTGAATGAGTGAGTGAATGAGTGAGTGAAGGAACAAATGCAGGAGTGAAGGAATCAGTCATTAGGGACGCTTGGTGTCCAGACCTGGTGGAAGAAGTGGTGTCAGTGCGTGGTCCCCCGAAGCTTTGTTGTCGCAGACGCACGTGTGGAACTTCCCTCCTTTGTCCCCAGTGGGGCCTGCCCTGGTCCACGCCACCCCCGACCTTTGCCGCCTCCCCAGCATCACAGGGAGTGTCTGAGCTGGTTTTAGGGAACCCTGCCCTCAGATCACTGCCACCCTACAAAGAGTCCCCCAGAGAGTTCACAGCGTGACGATTCTCAGGTTCAAAGTGCTCCTTCCTTCCATCCTCCTCGACTGTTTGGCCCTGTGTGTGGGGGTGCCCTCGGGCAGCCCGGGGGAGGCTCGAGAGTCCCAGACACTAGCCCCACTCCATGCTGACGGGGACTGGAGGGAGTGGTCAGCGCAAAGTCACCAAGGGCCTCAGCCACACACACTGCCAGGGGCTTGCGTTTCCGCACGGCACTTTCCTAGGGCTCCGGCCCCCCTGTGACAGAGTCGGCTGCTGCCATTCTGCCTGATAGTGAGGCCCAGAGGACCAGGTGGCCCTGGGGAGATCCCAAGGGATTCCTGGCTCCAGCATGGCGCTCCCTGCTCTGGGATTGCCCAGTCCCAGCCGCTGTCACAAACATCACCACCCTCTCCTCACCCCTCGCCCTCCTGGGGGCAGTGCCTGAGCTCCCATTGAAGGCACTTGGGGAGTCCGAATAACACCCTCGGCCACCTGCTGTGCACTCCTGGGGGTCCACTGCTTAGTCCCCATTTCTCAAAATAGCCTGGGGGGGCACCCACCTCCTAGAGGAGAGGGCCAGGCACTCACTCGTGGGACTCCCTGTGGAGTGCTCAGCCCTGTGGCCCTTGCCCAGCTGCTCTGTGCTGGCCAACAGCTCACACGCCCGCTGCACCCCGCACATCCACTGCACTTTCTGGCCTGAGAAACCCACCCAGGCTTGCAGGACTGCTATGTGCAACTGGGGCTTCACCTCTGTCAAGCCACATGCTGACCTCTCACCACTCTTCCCTTGGGCCCCGGACCCTCAGACCTGTCATTGAGGAAATTACAACTGGCTGCGCTAAGTAGCACGTTGCTGGGCCTCCAGATGGCTGGGACAGGTGCAGAACTTTCTGGAAAGCTCTGGGCACCAGGTCCAGAGCCAGCTAATTACTGACTACAGCCTGGCTTGGTGGCAGCCTCAGAGTGGGTGGTGGGTGAGGCCAAGGCTGACGAGGTGAGATGTTCATCAAGCGCAGGAGCCTCCGTCCCCACTGTGGCCTCTGACCCAGGTCTGGACACGGCTGTGGAGGCCACGGGGCTACCTCAGCCTTTTTGGCAGACCCTATACATGGCAGGAGCGGCAGGCACTGCGGGACTTCTGGAGGCAGTACAGGTGCAGCCCCCACTCTGGGGCACACCGGAGCCAGGGACAGAATCTGGTGGCAAATGTGAGTGGACAGTACTGCTGTCACCGTGCAGGGTAGTGAGTGGCCAGATGCCCAAGCTGCCTGGGTGCAAACTCCTACTCTGCCCTTTGCCCACCTGCCTGACCTAGGCAAGCAGTTCAGTATCTCTGGGCCTCAGTTTCCCCTCCTGTGAAGAGGAGACCTGAGCGTTATGTACTGTGTGAGTTTCCTAGGGCTGTTGTAACAAAGCACCACAGACAGGGTGGCTTACAACAACAGAAGTGTGTTGTGTCACAAATCCAGAGACCCAAAGTCCAAAATCAAGGTGTCAGCAGGGCTGGTCCTTCTGCCAGCTCTGAGGGAGAATGTTCTGAGCCTCTCTCCCAGCTTCTAGCAGTTTTTGGCAATGCTGGGTGTTCCTGGGCTTGTGGGAGCATCACTTCTGTCTCTGACCGTGTCTTCACATGGCTACCCTTTGTGTCCCGGTGTCTGAATTTCCCTCTTATAAGGATGCCAGTCATCAGATGAGGGCCCACCCTGCTCCAGCATGACCTCGACTTAACTTCATTATGTCTGCAAAGGCCTTGTTTCCAAATAAGGTCACATTCACAGGTGCAGGTGGTCAGGACTTGAGCATATCTCTTGGGGGGACATAATTCAATTCAGCCCACACCACCTGCCTTGTAGGGCAGCTGTGAGCACTAAATGATCTTGTCTCTGTCTCAGAGGGAGCACTCAGTGACCTCGGTTGCTGTCCCCAGTCCTGGTGAGCCGAAGTGACACTTCTGTTCCTTGCAGAGACCATCACTTCCCTGAGATATGCGACATTTCCACCCCTTGCTGATTTTCCTCTTACATTCTTCCTGCTCGGCCCTGCCAGGCAGTCTCAGGGACTGGACTGAGCACCTGCTCCGGGCCAGGCCTCATGCTGGGTCTCGGAGACATCCCATCGAGCTGCACCCAGCATCCGCCTCCCTCCAAGCTGAGAGCGGGCTGTGCCTCCCACTCAGGGCTCCAGTGAGGACTGGGAATGGCCACCCATCAGTGAACTCCGGCGTCGGGCCCCATGCCAGCCGTGCTGCCATTCAGTCACCTGTGCCTGGGAGCCCTGCCCCTCTGGGGGTGTCTAGTGCTTGTCCCTCTGTGTCTGCCTGGTGTGATGATATTCACTGAGCAGAGCCTGCTGCCAGCACTGCCAAAACTGGGGCTTCAGGCAGCCAGCGGGGGTCAAGGGGACACCAGGGGGAGGTGGCAACACTCCTCTCACCCCCCGACCCATGCCTACCCACTCTGTGTAGTCAAAGGTCTGCCCCTGCCTTCTGGGGAACCAGCACCCCTGGGCGACTGCATCCCTTTGATAATAATAGTCATGTGCGGTGAGAGGCCACTGGTCACCAGGCGCGTTAGAGCCGGGACATCACCACCGAGGGGAGTAGGTGTCATTCCATTTCCCAGATGGGGAGACCGAGGCTCAGAGAGCTGGCACCTCCTTCCCTGGGTCAGGCAGATACGAGTGAGATTGGAACCCTGCCTGGCGCCAGTGCTGAGGTCAGGCGGAGAGCGCCTGCTGTGAGTCACACGGGTCCGACACGTCATGGGCCTCAAGTCTCATGTCAACAAATTGTGAGTCAGAGGTGATAAAGGTCCAGGGTTAAGTGCCTTGGCCAAGTCCATGGCAGAGCTGGGATTTGAACCTGGGCCTCGGGGCTCCAAACCCGCAATCTTTCACCCCAGGCCAGCTCTGCCCCTCACCTCCCCCTGCCCGGCGCTGGGGCCGACTCCCCCTGAGTGCCTGCCTGTCTTTCTGGCTGCAGACACCCTCTGTTCGGCCACAATGTGCCCCTGTCCAGTGGCTCAGGCTTCATCATGTCGGAGGCCGGCTTGATTGTCACCAATGCCCACGTGGTATCCAGCACCAACACTGTCTCAGGCCGGCAGCAGCTCAAGGTGCAGCTGCAGAACGGAGACACCTACGAAGCCACCATCAAAGACATCGACAAGAAGTCTGACATTGCCACCATCAAGATCCACCCCAAAGTGAGTGGGCGTGGGCAGGGTAGGGTGGGGCACGTGGGTCCAGTCACGGGGACCCCTTCCCAGACTCCTGACCTCAGAGAGGATCTAGCCCAACCTTCTGACAGACAGCTGGAGGAACTGAGGCTCAGAGGGGACTGGCAGTTTGCCCACGGTGGTGGCTCAAGTAAGACTGGGACCCGGGTCCCTGGATTCCTGCCCTGTGTGTCCCCAGTGGCCAGGTGCAGGGCAGAGCCTGCGGCATGGCAGGGAGAAGACCTGCCCCCACGTCGCTCCCATGAGGTTCCTCATCGTCCCACTTGGGCCCACTCCCGGAGACACCATGGGGTGACAGTGGCTGATATGGAGCACTTGGGACAGGTACCCCATCCCTCCATCTCCATGTCTATAGCTCCCACTAGCCGACCAAGCAGACCTTCACCAGGGTGGAGGTAATCCTCCTGTTACTGCCACCAGCTGATTCCAGAAGTCCCTCTCTGGGCCGGGCACTCGCCTGCACGCACTCCTCTCACCACAGCCCCGGGAGGAAGGAGATGGGGAAACTGGGGCTCGGGGAGGTCAGGTAACTCACCCGAATCACGGCTAACTGGGACAGCACCTGCCTCAGGTGTGGGCAGCCAAGGCCGAGGCCTCTCCCAGCATGTTCTTGCTGTTGTTACATCACCCCGGGAAGGCCGTGGCGGGACTGCCTGCCGCCCCCCCCCCCCCGCG
>NW_007726187.1:600452-626199 GCF_000696425.1 Galeopterus variegatus | reverse complement strand
CCCCCCACCGTGAGGTCACCAAGTCCTCAGGCATCCTGCAGACCTGGTCAGCTGCTGCCGCCACGTGCCAGCAGCAGGGAGCTCCTCCTAGACCCTGGGCCCTGCTGATGGCATCAAATTGAGCTGCGAGCAAAGCCCCTGGCTCTTGGCCTCTTTGGGCACACGGTGGAAGGGTGGACCCCTCCCCAGCTCCCGCCTCGGGGGTTTCAGACACTGTCACACACACTGTCATCCCTCACTCTCTGGCCAGTCAGCAATTAAAAACGTCATCTCCCTGGGTCGGCCTCTTCCAGATGTATGGGCCCGGTCCCTCCACGGGACCCTCTCTGTCACTGGCTGAAGCTTCACCTGCCCACGCCAGCCCTCGCCTGCCAGGGTCTCCCTTAATCCTTGCAGTGGGCTCCACGTCGCCCCGTTTATAGATTAGTTCTTTCGTTGATAGCTCTTATAAAAAACACCCCTGAACCCTGAAAGAAGAACGTCCTTATCTGACACGGAGGCATAAATAAAAGGGAAGATGGCTGAAATGATAAGAAAGGCGCGGCCAGATGGAACGGGGCTGTCCACAGCCCGAGGCATGGGGTCCTGTCTCACCAATCTCCAGTGCTGGGGGTGGTCTGTGTCACCCGGCTGGGCGCAGACTCACAGGAGGCTGCAGACTGGTGCCGAGGTGTCCCATGGACCCTCCCTCCAGCCCCCAATGGCGACATCTCACGTAACTGGTGCAAAATTGGAACCAGGGAATTGGTATGGGTGTCATCAAGAGCCTTGTTGGTGAGAAGAGGCCTCTGGTCATGGGCGCAGCTGGTCTCAGCTGGAGGCCGTCCTGGCCTGCTCCACACGGGCGACTGGCCTCGGCCTTCACCCCTCGGGGCTTTACGTAGCTGCTTCTGCTTCCCCCGGGTCCACCCTGGCGCATCGTGCTCTGGTCCCTGCTGAAGGTGGACAGCCGAGCCCCCCTTCCATGGCCTCCCCTCCTGTCCCCAGAAAAAGCTCCCCGTGTTGCTGCTGGGCCATTCGGCAGACCTGCGGCCCGGTGAGTTCGTGGTGGCCATCGGCAGCCCCTTCGCCCTGCAGAACACCGTGACGACGGGCATCGTCAGCACTGCCCAGAGGGACGGCAAGGAGCTGGGCCTCCGGGACTCGGACATGGACTACGTCCAGACCGATGCCATCATCAACGTGAGTCCAGGGGGTGGGAGGCCTCACGGTGGCCTCTGGCTGGGCTTGCTCCCTATCCCCAGAGCCATATTGACACATTCACCTGCTAGAAAGTTCTCTCTTTGTCTTCTTTATTAAGTGGAGCTCTAACCTTGTGACTTCTACCCCTGGGTGGCAGCTGCCCTGACTTGGGTAGCCCTTCGAGAGGGACAGGCATGGCCGTGGCCCCAGCAATGTCTGCGCACATTGCACACCTGGGCCAACAATGCTTTTTGTTACTGTTGTGGTTATATTGGATGGCACCTTCTGCATTCACACTTTGCCCAGACATCCCAGCACCCGGCCCCCTGGGTTTGCCGTGGCTCAGGCTCTCTGCTGGCAACGTTAGTCTTTATACTCTCCAGGCTGGCAGGATGAGAAATAGTGCCCCCATTTGGCATGTGCCCAGTCGGTGCTACCGAGCCCGCGAGTGGTGGAGATGCTGATGCGTGTGGTTTGTGCAGAGAGCGCCAGCCGGTCAGACCCTGATCATCTGACGCTGTCTGCTTGGCCACTGTGGGCTCAGCTTTCTCATCTGTGAAATGGGGACAGCACTGAGGCCTCTTGATGCTGTTGGGGCTAAAATCTGGTTGTGTGTCTCTGCACTGGTAGAGAAGGAGTCAGAGAAAAGAGCTTCAGGAGCCCTCGGCGGGGCTCGGGGCACAGCTGACTCCCTGTTTCTTCCCCTTGCAGTACGGGAACTCCGGGGGACCTCTGGTGAACCTGGTAAGTGACCCCTAGAACTGGAGTCTCTGGTTTCCTGGGGCTCTGCTCACATAGGGAGGCGCAGCCTCGAGGTTGGGACAGGACCCAAACTATGGCCCTAGAACCTTCATGCCCGACAGTTGGGAATGTGGCAGGGCTGGGGGCCTGGAAGGAGGACAGGACCCCAAGGCACATGCTGCCTCATGCCCCTCTGGGATGCTGGTGGCTGTCAGGAAGGAGTCACCCAGAACAGCCACCCAGTCTGGGGCCAAGTGCCCGTCGGAGGAGTTGGGGCAGAGGAGGCTCAGGTCTGGGCTGCTCACCCCTCTGGACCTCCCTGTCCTCAATTTTACATTCGAGATGAGACGGTGTCCTCATCCCTCCCAGTCCCTTCAGCCACCCTTCCACATCCTGTCCTGGGCCCCACTGCCAGGCTCATTGTTATCCCAGGTGAGATTTTCCCAGGATGATCTAGATAGTTTAGTTCAGAGCTCCTGGGCCCTGAAGAATCGGAGACAGCCCCGGTCTCAGGGAGCTCCCACCTTTGGAGGGGGAGGTGGCCAGATGTGGACAGGCCTGAACACGATGTGAACCGCATGAGATAGCTCTGGAGGGACTCGGCAGGGAGGCCTTACAGCTGATGTGGGATCATGGAGGGCTTCCTGGAGGCGGGAGCATCTGACACAGGCTGCCAAGGTGGAGGAGTGGGTGCAGGAGAGCACTGTCCCCGGGAGAAGGCGCAGCGTCCCTCCTCCCATCCGCCCGTTATCCACCCACCCACTCGTCCATCCTCCATTTATCAGTTTTTTCATCCACCTCTCCATCTATTCATTCACGTGTGAGGGAGGCTCATGGGGGCTCAGGCAGGCACCATTGCTGGAGAAGCCAGGCTGGGATCAGATGATGGAATGGTGCGAGGGGCTGATGGCCCATGTGGGCCTCAGGACACCAGCGCAGATGTGGCTTTGCCCAGCGCTCCTCTCAGGCTTTCAGCAGGGCTGAGGGCATGCGCTGGTATTTGAGAATGTAGGTGGGCTTTAGACTGGAGGTTAGGAGGCCAGGGCCAGGAGGCCACTACGTGTCGTCCAGGCATTAGGGATGGGCAGACAAAGGGCCAAAGACAGACACAGAGTCCCAGTGCACTGGATCTTCTTGGCTGGCCCACCCACCTCATGAGCTCCTAGGCACCAGGAGGACAAAGGGTGCCTTGATCCAAGGCTCGGCTCCAGGCCCGAGAGGGGTGCCCTGGAGAGCTGGCCAGACCCTGGCCAGGATGTCGTGTGCATACCTCACCCCTGCTGTGGCCAGGAGGGGGGGACCAGGGGTGTGTGCCAAGCTGTGGGGAGGGGCTCCTTCCCAGGAGTGTGCCCGAGTGTGAGATCCCAGTGGCCAGGGCAGATCCTGCCCAGCAGTGCCAGCCTTGTGTGGGTGCAGGGCAGAGGCAGAGTGGGGGATGCCCAGGAGCTGTCCTGGCTCCTCTCATGGCCCTGCCCCTGCTTCCAGAAGGAGTAGACAAGGTCCGGGTCCCTGGAAGGCCTCATGCTATCTCTTCCTCTCTTGGCCCCTCAGAACATGGCCTGGTGGCGTCCTTGGTCCAGTGGACACTGCTCCTCAGGGGCAGGTGGCCGGAGCCAGGGAGGCAGGCCCAAGCTGCAAGCTTCCCTGGCTGACATCACTCTCCAGGGATGGAGTAGGGGGGACTCCAGGGTTTGGAGGCAGATGTCACCAGAGTTGGAGAGGTGGGGGTCGCTGACTCAGACATGACCCCAAGAACAACCTGTTCAGGAAAGTGGGGGGCCGCTCTGAGAGCTTCTTGGGTGGGGGCATTGGCAGCTGGGGTCAGCCTCTGGAAACAGGGCCTCGTACATCATGCTTTGCGGGCAGCTGCTTGCCTGGGCTCCCCGAGTGACCCCTGTGATCTCACCCAGGATGGCGAGGTCATTGGCATCAACACGCTCAAGGTCACAGCTGGCATTTCCTTCGCCATCCCCTCGGACCGCATCACGCGCTTCCTCACGGAGTTCCAGGACAAGCACATCAAAGGTAAAGAGCTCACCTGGTGGGGGCCGGGTAAGGCAGGGCATGCGCTCCCAGGGCTGAGGCCCCCGAACCTCCCAGCTCTGGGGCCGGGGCTCATCCAAGGTGCTGTGCGAACCTCGCTCACTCCTGGACTCGGCCCCTTCCCCACCCCAGATCTGTGAGACTCCAGGGTAGCTCATCCTCGGCCTCTCTCAGGATCTGCTTCCCTGACTCTCCTCCTTTCATGGCCACTTTCACCCCCTGCCCCTCCAGATGGTCTCCTACTGGCTGGGGACCTCCAATCTCAGCTCCCACCATAAGCTGCTCGGACTCCCTGGGCTGCTTTTGTCTGGGCTACTCTTTAGTTGTCAGAACCTAATGCTCCCTTCCTTCCGTTCATCCATCCACCCACTATCTGTACCTTCATCCAACCGCTCATCCATTCGTCCGTCTGTCCATCCACTCATCCATCCGTCCATCCACTCATCCGCCCATCCATCCACTCATCCGTCCGTCCATCTGTCCATCCACTCATCCATCCGTCCATCCACTCATCCGTCCATCCTCTCATCCGTCCGTCCATCCACTCATCCGTCCGTCCATCCATCTATCCGTCCATCCATCTACTCATCCGTCCGTCCATCCACTCATCCGTCCGTCCATCCACTCATCCGTCCGTCCATCCATCTATCCGTCCGTCCATCCACTCATCCGTCCGTCCATCCACTCATCCGTCCGTCCATCCACTCATCCGTCCATCCTCTCATCCGTCCGTCCATCCACTCATCCATCCGTCCATCCGCTCATCCGTCCATCCATCCACTCATCCGTCCATCCATCCACTCATCCGTCCGTCCATCCACTCATCCGTCCATCCATCCATCTATCCGTCCGTCCATCCACTCATCCGTCCATCCTCTCATCCGTCCGTCCATCCACTCATCCGTCCGTCCATCCGTCTATCCGTCCGTCCATCCACTCATCCGTCCATCCTCTCATCCGTCCGTCCATCCTCTCATCCGTTCGTCCATCCACTCGTCCGTCCGTCCGTCCCTCCGTCCATCCATCATCTATCCTTCCTTCCTGCTTTTCTTCCTCCCCTCACCCCTTCCTTCTTTCCGTCTAGCCACCCATCCTTAAATACTCCGTCTTTCAGCCCGTGGGCTGTGCAGACCGCCCAGCAGCTTATCCTCTATTCCGGGGGAGCAGAGTCCAGGACACTGATCCTTGGAAGTCACCCTCCTCCCACCCCTGTCTCAGCCCCGTCCAGAAGGGATGTCCTGTCCACCCTGACTGCTCCTAGACGGCCGTGAGCATCCATCTGGGAGAGGTCCTGACAGGACACAAGGTGACTCTCCCAAGTGAGAGCACGCCACTTAAATCAGCTTAGGGCATCTTAAGTCAGTGGCCGCAGCCACTTCCCAGAGGAGGGTCACACTTCTGATCTCAGGACCTTTCCTGTTGGCCTCCACCGTCCCTCTTTAGCTCCGTGAGCTTCTCCCTCCCGCTGCCACTGTGTCCCCCACACCCGCCTCCCGGCCAGCGCCCAGGCCGACTCAGCCCTGCTGTTCACGCCTTCACCTTGCTTCCCTGTCTCCTCCTCGTCTCCTCCCAGCGTCCCCACCCAGGGTTCATTGAGAGCAGAGGGGCTTCCTCGTGCTCACGCTCCTCCACGCCCCACCAGCCAGGCACATGGACCCCAGTGCAGCACGACCGGTGCCGAGAGGACTGGTCACATGAGGAACTGCTGCCGAGGACTGCTCGTTTGTTCTTCAGTGTCCCTTATGTGGAGAGAATCTGGAGTCAGGCAGAGCCTGTCCTTCTGGAAGAAGCTGAAGGCTTCGTCTGTTGGACAGGGAGGACCGTCTGACCTCTTGAGCCCCTTTCCTCTTGGCTGCTAGGGAGCTCAGAACCAAACCCAGGGCTGCACCTGCACACCTGTCATAGCCTTGGCCCTTTGACGGCTGGGCCTTTTCAGTTTAATTATCCTCTGCCCCGTGGGTCCTGTGACTTTGGCCACCTTCCTGGAACTTGGTGGAGCTATGCTTTGCACAGACTGAGCTGTGAGGTGACCGTTTCGTTGGAAGTGGGATTGTAGCATCCTGCTTTTTGTCTCTCCCCTTCTCTCTCAGACGACAGCCTGCCCTGGGCCCAGATTTGCTCCTTTGTTGGACAGGGACTGTCCCAGTCAGTGCTGACCTCGCCCCAGACCCCCCTGGGAAACACTTGTCCCCTGTCCCAGTGCTTTGTCAAGTCCCCCAGGACGGTGCAGACTAACTGAAGAGCCCGTGAATCTTGGCTGGGTGGCAGAATCAATATTGTTAAAACCCTTCTGAAGCTGACTGGTGTTTGTTTTCACTTTTCTTTTTTTTTAAATAAAAGTATCAGATGCTCCAAACCCAGTTAATCTAACGTTCTTTAAAATGAACGATCTTTTCATTAAATCAGGAGGTGTTATGTGCCCCTCTTGTTCTCGTCTAGGGGTCAGGGTGCAGAGGCCTCTGGGGGGCTTTCAGGGTAAAGAGCCATTGCCTGGCCTCGGCCTGGAGCCCCAGGAGGGTTTGGGGGTTCAGCAGCCGTAGAACTAGAGTGTACACCTGTGGGGGTTGTTGAGTTCATGGGCATGGGCAGTCGATGGGCGCCTGCTCCTCTGTGAGCTGCTGAGCTGTCGGCTCTGGCCTGGGGAGTGGGAAACCCCATTCACCTCGTGGTGCCGGGGGGACGTCTGTGGCCTGCAAGGAGGACTGGCAGGAGGCAGGAGGGGCAGGGGCGGGGGCCCCGATGCATGTTCCCTGGTCTCAGAGGTCATAAGTGGGCTCCAAAGAACCTACGTGCTGGAGTCCTGAGTTTCAGGAGGGCGCAGCCCACCCACCCAGGGCAGACGCAGGGGCCGGGAGTGGGAGGGGGGAGCCCAGTGGCCCGGCACTGAGTGCTGCTCTGCGCCCTCTCCCTGTACTCCCTTCTCAAGCGCAAGAAGCTTTAGAGTTCCCAACACTGAGCTCAGGCTGCTTGCTCCTTCCCAGCTCTGGACGGGAAGGGGTGCCCTGCAGAGTCTTGGCTTTCTGCAAAGGTGGTTGAGGTTCCGAGGTCTGTGACAGCCACGGTGAATGTTCAGGGGCCTGTGCTGAGCCAGATGAGACGTTGCCCTCTAAGCTCTTGTTCCAGAGGGAGAGGGGCCGGGAGTGAGGGTGCGGGCTCTGGGGACTGGGGGAGACCCACCAGGCAGCGGGAGCGGGAAGCACCCACATCCCTGAGACGGGCAGGTGACAGTGTGTTCACATCCCAAGAGCCAGCGCAGGGCAGGGGGGTGGGGCTGGAGAGGAGACCGTGGAGCAGTGGAAAGGACAGGATGGGACGTGGCCCCAGGCTGGAGATTTTGAGAGTGGGAGGGATGCTTTAAAAGGACCCTCCTGGCTGCAGGCAGGAAGCCCATGCCTGAAACGCTCTGCCCTCCTGGTGTCTTGGCCCGGGGCAGTGGCAGCGGATGGGGTGAGCCATGGCTGGGTCTGGGATCTATTTTGAGCATTGAGCCAACAGGATTTGCTGAGGTGTGGGATGTAGGGCATGGGACGTAGGCTGTGAGAGGAGAGGAGAGGAGAGGACAGTGGCAGAGGCTGAGTAGCCGGGAGCTGAGGACCCCTGGGACAGTCCAGGATCAGCCCTAACACCTTACAGAAGAATTTACGTTTTGTTTTTTATTGAGGTGAAATCCACATAACGTACAATTAAGCATTTTGGAGTCTACTGATCAGCAGGATTTAGTGCAACTGTCCCCTCTCTAGTTCCAAAACTTCAACTCCACCCCAGAAGAACTCCTGCGTCTTTAAGCAGCCCCTCCCCCTCCCCACATTGCCATCATTTCATTGCTGACCTTGAGGTCCTGCCTCATGTTGGAATGGGGACACTCGTGGCCAAAGTGTGGATGCAGCACATGTTTAGAAATAAAGTCAGGACTCAGCCCAGTCTCCCTTCAGCCTTCTTCCCAACTTGGCATGTTGAACACGCATCATTTAGGCAATTTTCCAGTAAAGGTGGAGATCGGGAGGGTTGGGGGCTACAATTCTGCTGTCCTAGAAATGCTTCTAAGCTTCTCTGCATCCCCGCTGTCTGGTGTCTCTAGGAGATCAGCGGCCTCTGGGCTGAGTCTGTTGGCTCTGCTGGGTGGGTGGGGGCTGGGCAGGTGTCCTCCTACCCAAGGACTCTAACATGACAGCCCTGGCCTCAGAGGTGCCCCCAGGCTGCACTTCTGCCAAAAGGTGCCCTGGGTCCAGCTCCTCACATGTATAGGAAGCTGCAGGCCTGTCCTCCTTTTAAACTGCCTCAAGCTGTGAGCCATGCTGACCGGGTCCCATGGGAGGACAGCTTGTGTGGGCCAGGCCTCCTGTGGATTTAGACACCATCTACAGAGTGACTCCCCCAAACTTACACCTCCAGACTGGCTCTCTCTCCAGCTCTAGGCTCAGATGTACAACTGCTTGTGGGACGTCCCCATGGATGTAGAAGGCAGCTCCAACTACCAGGGCACCTGGCACCAGCCTGCTCCTGCACCCCGACTTGTGCCCTCCCCCTCTCAGTTAAGGGCAGCCCCATCCTTCTGTGGTTCCCCATACCCCTTGTCCCATCTGTCAGCAAGCCTGTTGATCCCACTTTCAGGACATGTCCCACAACTGGCCATGCGGCACTTCACCTGTGCATCTTTGGAGATGATCGTGTGGTTTTCCTTTTCAGCCTGTTAGCATGGTAAATCGCATTGGTTGGTTTTGGGTGTTAAACCAACCTTGCATTCCTGGGATAAACCTCACTTAGTCATCATGTATTATTCTATGTATTTTTGGATTTGACTTGCTGAAAATGTTTAAAGAATTTTGGTGTCTATCTTCATGAGGGATATTAGTCTAGTTTTCTTTTCTGGTTTTGGTATCAAGGTGATGAGTTGAGAAGTACTCACTCATTTTCCATTCTCCAGCGGCGTTTGTGTAGAATTGTTACTATTTCTTTCTTAAGCGTTTGGTAGAATTCTCCAGTGAGACCATGTGGGCCTGAAGTTTTCTTCGTGGCAAGACCTTTTTAACTATGAATTCAATTTCTTTGATAGATGGAGAGCTGTTAAAGTCATCTATTTCTTCTTGAAGGAGCTTTGGTAATTTGGAGATTTCAAAAAACTTGTGCATTTTATCTAAATGGCCAAATTTATTGGCCTCAAGTTGTTCGTAGTATCCTCTTATTGTCCTTTTAATGTCTGTAGGCTCCGTAGTGATGTCATCTCTCTAATTGTTGATATCGATAATTGTGTCTTCTCTATTTTTTTCATAATCAGTCTGGCTAAAGATTTATCAATTTTGTTAATCTCAGAGAATCAGCTTTTGGTTTTCATTTATTTTCTCTGTTGTGTTTCTGTTTCCTAATTCATTGATTTATACTCTTATCTTTATTATTTCCTTTCTTCTGCTTACTTTGGGTTTCATTTGGTCCACTTTTTCTAGTTTTTAAAATAGAAGCTTAAGTCTTTGATTTGAGACTTTTTCCCCCCCTAATATAGGCATTTTAGTACTAATTTCCCTCTGAATAGTACCTCCACATCCTACAAATTTGATGTTATATTTTCTTTCTTTTCTTGTGTGTGTGGCTGGCCACAGGGATGGAACCCTGGACCTTGGTGTTAGCAGCGCCATGTTCTAACCACCTGAGCTAACCAGCCAGGCTTCATTTTTACTCAATTGAAAATACTTTCTAGTTTCCCTATTGATTTCTTCTTTGAGGATGGGTCATTTAGGAGTGTGTTATTTAGTTTTAAAGTAGCTCCGAAATGTTTAGATACCTTTCTAATAGAAAATTACTAGTGTAATTGGGCCGGCCTGTGGCTCACTCGGGGGAGTGCGGTGCTGATAACACCAAGGCCCCGGGTTCGGATCCCACATAGGGATGGCTGGTTAGCTCACTGGCTGAGCGTGGTGCTGACAACACCAAGTCAAGAGTTGAGATCCCCTTACCGGTCATCTTTTTTAAAAAAAAGAAAATTACTAGTATAATTAATAGTATTAATTTCTAGTTTAATTCCATGGTGGTAATAAAACTTCCATGAAATAAAAATTTAAAATTTATCGGGTCTTGTTCTATGGTTCTGAATATGTAAATGTTATTTCTGGGTCTAAGTCACCTGCTACGTCACAGTCTAGTGCATCTGGGAAGATAGGGAGCCATTTCAGTGAGTGATGTGGAGAATGCTCCAACCACAGGCCTGGCACCTGGTTAGTGATCACCGGGCAATATCAGTTAATATTACTATTTATGGGGAAGGCAGGGGAAGGTGACAAGTTCAGTTCCATGCAAAGAAATTTTGGGGAACTGGCCATGTGGAAGCTGGAGAGGAGAGCCCTGCTGGCCCTGGGAAGGGGTGTGGAGCTCAGCTGGGGGAGCAGGTGTTGGAGCAGGTGTTGGATGGAGGCTGGGGTGGACAGCCAGACTAGAACTAGGACGTCTCGCCGCTCTGTGAGAACAGGCAGGAGGAGAGGGCCACTGTAGGTGCCTGGCTCAAGCAAGAGGGCTCCTGCCTCTTCCTAGACCTACAGGAGAATCTCTGTCCCCTGCTTGTCCCTTTACGGAGGGCTATGGCTTTTTACAGTGGCTCTAACTGATCCCACTGTGTTTTGTTTCCAGACTGGAAGAAGCGCTTCATCGGCATACGGATGCGGACCATCACCCCAAAGTGAGTGTCTAGAGAGTTCTGTCCCCTGCTGCCCCTCTCTCTCATCCCTCAGCATGGCCCTCCTTCCAGACCCGAGCCCGGCTGTGCTGAGTTCCGCAGGTGCTCCGATAGGCCACCACACTCAGGCTCCTGACCTTTGCTCAGCCCAGTTCGTCTGCTTGGATGCCTCCCCGTCTTTGCCTGATAGATTCCTTCTGCTCCCTCAGGACCCCCTCCAGATGCCCCCTCCTCCAGGAAGCCTCCTTGATTAGTTTCCTGGGGCTATCATAACAAATTATCACAAACTTGGTGGCTTAAAACAACAGAGATGGTGGGCCGGCCTGGTGGCGCACTGCTATAGTGCGCCGCTTGGGAAGCACGGTGGCGCTCCCGCCGAGGGTTCGGATCCCACATACAGACCAGCCGCTCACTGGCTGAGCGAGGGGCAGGCGCAACACCGAGGGTTGCGATCCCGTGGCCGGTCCCGGTCCGGTGCGGGCGCGACACTGAGGGTTGCGCTCCGTTGCCGATCACGAAAATAGGCAAAAAAAGGAAAAAAAAAAAAAACAAACAACAGAGATGGGGCCGGCCCATGGCTCACTCGGGAGAGTGTGGTGCTGATAACACCAGGGCCATGGGTTCGGATCCTATATAGGGATGGCCGGTTTGCTCACTGGGTGAGCGTGGTGCTGACAATACCAAGCCAAAGGTTAAGATCCTCCTACCGGTCATCTTTAAAGAAAAACAAAAAAACCCAAAAAACAGAGACGTATTCTCTCACAGTTCTGGGGGCCAAAACGTCTGAACTCAAAGTGTCAGCAGGGCCAACGCTGCCTCTGAGGCCTTAGGAAAGATCCTCCTGCCTCTTCTAGCTTCTGGTGGCTCCGGGCGTTCCTTGGCTTGTGACCACATCGCTCCATTCTCTGCCGCTGTCTTGACACAGCCTTCTCCTGTCCGTGTTTGTGTCCAAATCTCCCTCTTGTTCCTCTTATGGAAACACCAGTCATTGTGTCTTTAGTATAAGGGCTAGATCATCTCAAGATTCTTAACTGATTATATCTGCAAAGATCCTATTTCCAAAGTCATATTCGGAGGTTCTGGGTGTCCTCCCAGAACAATCTGGGGGGATATTATTCTACCACCCGAGGCCACTCAGGTGGGAGGGGGTGTCTCCCGTTCGTCTGCACGGCCCTGGCTTCCCTCCCCGCACCGCACTGGCCCCACCGTGTTGGAATCACGTGTTTGGGGGACCCCCCATCATCATCACTTGGGGTGAGCCCCCAGGGAGTAAGGCCCGTGTCCTGCTCACCCGTCTGCTCTGCCCCAGTACCAGTCTGCAGCACAGCGGGAGCTGGAAACCCAATGAGTGCAGTAAAAAGAAGGGGTGGGCGAGAGCGGGGCAGGGAGGAAGGACAGGACTGAAAGTCAAGGCTAAGGGCTGGGAGAAGGAAGAGGTCTCTGCACCGGGGAGCTCAGGAGGGCCTGAGGAGCGCTCATCGCCTCCACCCTCACACCCGGCCCGTGCCTGAAATGGCAACGCTTCCCACTTTACCGACTGTTCCTCTAGGGAGTGCATGTGGGAGCAATTTGCAATCAAGACCAATATGCCCCTTTATCCTTCAGTTGTGTTCCCTCTCTCTCTTGCACCCATCCATCTGTCCATCCGTCCACTGTCCATCCCAACATCTGTCCAGTCTTCAGTGCTCATTCCGTGACTCACCCGTCTGTCTGTCCATTCATCTCTCCTTCCTCCCATGCATCCGTCCTCCTTTCCTCCTTCCTACCATGCGTCCACGCTTCTATGGATCTATCCTGCCCATGCTTCTAACCAGCCATTGTCACCGAGTTTCTCTTGAGGATCCACGTCTAGTGGGGACACAGCATGGTTAGTGGCAGGACAGGGCAGTGTGGGAGCCCAGGGGGGCTGCTGTCTGGCCTGGGTGGTGGAGGGGTTGGAAGCTCAGAGGTGCCTGAACAGCTGAACTGTCTTTCCAGCTTGGTGGAGGAGTTACGGGCCAGCAACCCAGACTTCCCGGCAGTCAGCAGTGGAATTTATGTGCAAGAAGTTGTTCCAAACTCACCTTCTCAGAGGTAGGCTCTGCCAGAGGAGGCAGAGAGGCCGACGGACATCCTGGCTGGTGGGGGTGGCCACTGACCTCACGTGACCTTGAACTTCCTGGAAAAGTGATGTGGTGGGGAAGAGGCAGGTGGGTTCTGGCCTGTCCTCTGTGCCAGGGGAGGGCTAGAGAGCCTTGGCTGTGCCCCTCTGTGGCCCTCTGTGGCCCAGAATGTTCTTTCCTTGGAGCAGCGGAGGCTATGAGGTTTCATCTGGGCTGACACCCTGCCTGGAGCCGGCTCTCACCCTGGCCCAGTGGCTGGCCTGGGTCTTTCTGGGCCTGTTTTCTCATCTGTCAAATGAGATGTTTTCTCATCTGTCACCTCCATTTGAGATGGTTCAGCCCACTATTTCTACCCCTGGGAGACTTTGTCAAGAGCACTGTTTTCTTTGAAACCGTCAAGCAGTGGGGAAATGCTGAGTTTAGTGACCCATGAGCTGAGGCAGACATGTGACCACACCGCTTGACCTGCCCCACAGAGGGCTCTGAACTCACCACCCCCCCGTCCCTGGCCAGGTCTCTACCCGTGCAGTGGGCAGGCTGGAGCAGACTGGTGGTTTCAGCTGGATTTCTGGGAGCTGCTGGGGTCTGGGGCTGCTGTGGGGGTGAGGGCAGGGGTGGGGGGAGAAGAGCCAGCCAGGCCTCCAGGCCACCAAGGCCCTCCGGCCACGGTGCTGCGTCATGAGGTTGGGCTCAGGGGTGGGCCCACGTGACTTTCTGTGATGAACATGGGGGGCACCGGTGCCCAGCCCCGCAGGCCTGTGGTAAATACTGTTGAAATATGGATACACAAGGCCAAAGGATAATCCCAGAACTCGGGCCTCTATTGTGGCTAGGCTACTGAGCATTTCAGCCAGCAGTGGGGACCGAGCGCGGCCATGTGCAGGCCCCTCAGGAGCCAGGCGGACGAGACGCTGGCCAAGGCTGCTGGGTGAGCCAGGCATCCACACCATCATCTCAGTTGACCCTCACTGCGGCCAGGAGTGTGTGGGCAACCGCCCTCCCCCCATCTAACAGATGGGTAGACTGAGGCCTGAGAAGGGACTTCCCTGTGGTCGCACAGCCAGCCTGTGTGTGGGTCCTGATGTGGTCGCCCATGCATCTAACTGCGATGCCGTCCCACCTCCCTGCCCTGGGTGGGAGACCGCACAGCGGTGAGTTCTGCCTCTCGCGCCCGAGCTCTTAGTAGCTGCAGTCACGTAACAACCGACGCCTGGGCCCCTTGTAATTGGCAAAGCACTTCCCCACGTAGGGCTGCAGACGTGGAAACTGAGGCTCAAAGGGACAGAGTGCCTGGCCAGAGGTGGCCCATCCAGGAAGGCCGCAGCCAGAACTGGCACATCGCCCTTCTGCCATAGAGGAGAAGCAGTCTGAAAAGTCATTTATCCGCTGTGTGACACTGGTTTTCTTCTGTCACGAGAGCTTTGGCGTCAGGGCCCCATTCATTCCCATCCTGATGACTTTTGTTCATCTGCTGCCATTGGGCTGGCCAGTTACTCAGTTGGCGAGAGCATGGTGCTGGTTACACCAAGGTCCAGCTTCTGGTCCCCGTACCAGCCAGCCACCAAAAAAAATGTGAACTGCTGCTATTAAACCCTTGCGTGCCCCGATGCAGCCCCAGCCTTGCAAGGATGTGCCTGGTGACCACATGTCTCTCCTGTTGGCAGAGGGGGCATCCAAGATGGTGACATCATCGTCAAGGTCAACGGGCGCCCTCTGGCGGACTCGAGCGAGCTTCAGGAGGCCATCATGACGGAGTCCCCGCTCCTGCTGGAGGTGCGTCGGGGCAACGACGACCTGCTCTTCAGCATCGCGCCCGAGGTGGTCATGTGAGGCGGGGCCGCCTTACTCCAGAGCCAGAGCCTGCAGACAGCGGGGGTCGCTGCCGCCCCAGGACAGGACGAAGGACCGCCGTCGGTCCTCAGCAGGGCCAGCAGCCGCCTTCCGAGCCGGCCGTCCAGAGGCAGAGCAGGAGGCTGGGTTTGGCCAGGGGTCCGGATCTCAGCCTTGGGGAAGCATTGGATCCCGGACGCCGCATCCCAGTGCCCGTGAGGGAAGCCCGATGTCCCCCCCATGCAGATGCTCCTGGAGGTCACCCTCTAAGGATATCTAGAAAACTCCTGCAGTTCCCGGGAAGTCCATCCTCTCTCCCAGCTTCCTGCCTCTGCATCTGCAAATCCCTCTGTCAGAAATGCCCATGTTGCTCCCACCCCACCCTCCCTTCACCCACCCTCTGCCACTTCAGCTCCCCGTGCCCATGAATGCCTCCCTGATTCTTCCCTCTGCCCCGGCACCCACCACGTTGTATGACTGGGGCTGTCTGCCCACCAGCCTGGAGTCCCTGGAGGGCAGGCCACGTCTGACCCGCTTGAGGACTCAGGGTCTGACGGGCCTGGCCTGGAGCAGGCACCAACTGAAAGTCCCCTGGCTGCCGAGCTGAGCCCTGCATGCGAGATGAGGTGCCCTTCCCAGGAGGCAGGATGCCGGTAGGCAGCGGAGCAGGTCGGTTTGCTGCCTGGAGAGGTTCGGCCTCCCCGAGGTGACCTGCGAGGGGTGCGAGGACTGAGCTAGCCTCACCTCCCCGCAGCTGTGGGGTGCAGCTACCCGTTCTCACGGAGCCGCCACCCAGGAGCAGCGGGGCTCTCACAGGCACCTGCTCTCAGCTGGGGCACCTGTGTGTGTTTCCAGGTATATTTGTGAGCTTCGCTGTAAAACTGATTCCCGATGTTGCTTGTACTGTATGTCTCTCTACTGTGTGGGAATTAAAGTTTATAAGCACGTGGTTCTCAGCCATGGGGTGTTTGGGGCAGCCCACTACCCACTGGCCAGTTTTTCCTGGGGATCCACAGCTAACACGTCACCAGGCACAGGAGCAGGGACTGAGCTGAGGGCCTTTCGTGGGTTTCCACAATGGCCGAGCGTGGGACACAGCAGCCCTTGGGGCTGTGCGGTGCTGTGGAGGGCGGAAGCCAGGTCAGCCTGCTGGGCTCAAGTCCCAGATCCTCCACTTACTTCTAGCTCTGTGGTCTTGGGCAAAAGATAGCCCGCTCCCTGCCTTGGCCCGTTCCTCGGTACAGGAGGAATGACCTTCTGGTTGCTGTGGGAGACGAGGGGATTCATGCAGAGTGCTTGGAGAGGCGCCCAGCTCACAGCAACTCCCCCTACGCCTCGCTGTGTGCCCAGCCATGTGACAAAGCTTTCCCTGCATCTGTCCTATTTCACCTAGCAATGGGGAAACTGAGGCAGAAGGGGAATTTTTAAAAAGCAGGCTATTGAGGGACACAGCCCAGGGTGGCTGGAAGCAGGACGTTGAGAGCCATGAACTTACCCAGGGGGTGTTCTTAGGGCAGCTCTGTGAGGGGCATCAGACAGAGGGTGAGGGCTGCCCACCACAGCTGAGAATGAAGGACCCACACCTTTTCTGTGGACCACCAAGACCAGAAGGATCTGAAACCCTCTGGCCCAACCTCACAGAGGGGTAGGATCTGCCCCAGCCGGCCTCTGCGCAGCTAAGTGACCACAAGCCACCTTCTTCCTACTGGAGGGTGAACTGCAGAACTTCGAGTCCTCCAAGCCCTGAGAGCCTGAGATTCAGCAGGTCCAGATTTTAAATGGCCTGCCCCAGGGCTTACGTTAGGAGCTGACCTCAGATGGTCATCATGGCACAGGATCCTGTGTGATGCTAGACGGGACTCTTGGGAGGTCTCAGGAGACAGATGCAGTGGGCGCTGGTGGCACTAGGTGGTGGCTGGCTAGAGGGTGGAGAATCAGACAAAAGTGCACCCGCCAGCACCCATGCCCAGGAAAAGATGGGAGAACCAGAAGCAGCTTTTTAATGAGGGTGCCCTGATCCGGTTCACTATTCCCAGTTTTGAAATCAGCAGGCTCAGGTTACCAAATGCACAGAGCGGCCCCTGCTGGGGAGGGAGGGGCCTGGCAGAGAGGCCCCCGGCAGACGCTTCCCAACCGCGCACCATACCACAGTCAAGGCCTCCCACTGGCTACCCCATCCCCAGATACACCCCTATCTGGCCTCCAATAGTGCAACCCTCTGTCACAGGCCACCCCAGCTGCCAGCGTCTTCTGGAAAAGTCAGAGCCAGGCCCCGTCCCTCTGCACCCACCACATCCAGGACAAGGCCTCGGGGCATGTGGCCTGGGCTCTGCAGGAGGTTGACTGGAAGCAGGTGTTGAGTTATCTGAGGGGGCAGTGCTTAGGGAGCATGCTGGGAGCATGAGCTGAGGCTGAGGGGCCCCAGGGAAGACATAGCCCCCACTGCTGGAGCCCTCCCGAATCCGAGAGGTCATGGGTCCCTATGGCAATGTCCAGAACCAGTCTGGGGGTTCTGCCTGTTCACTTTGCTTCTGTGTGGTGTCTACCACGTGGGGGGCAGAGCCTACCTCTCCACCCTTAACACCTGTCCCCACCCCCGAGGGGTACAGACCCTCAGCTCAGCTGACACCTCAGCTCAGACCACCCTCCCGGCCGCCCTTGTCTGCCCCCAAGTGTAGCTGAGGGAAAGCAAGCTCGCAGGTGGGCTGCGCTCTCCTGGGCTGTCTGCATGAAGCTGAACTCACAAGTGCACTGGAGGCCTCTCCATCTCCTCTGGCCTCCCCTCCAGCCCCGAGATCCAGTATGGGGCCTGAGGTGTACCGCGGGCTGAGTTCAAATGACCTCAGTCACCCTGCTTCTCTGGGCCTCGGTTTCCCCATCTGTAAAATGGAGATGATATGATTTTCTTTAGTCTGGGTTCATCTGAAGGGAGACCCTACAGCAAGGGCTTGGGTGCAGTTGGTTTATTTGGGAAGTGATTCTAAGAGCACAGTGAGGGAATGGGGAGACTGAGGCAGGGAGGAGAGAGAAGGCAACTGAGGGGTGTGCGTTGAGCTGTCAGTCTCTGAGGTAGCTGGGGACGAGCCTCACTGAGACCCTCTGAGAAACTGAAAAGTGAGAGTACGATCCCCACCGAGGTGCGGGAAGCTGGCAGAATTCATCTGCGGCCCCTCCTCCATTGGTGGGGCTGCCTTGGGGGTGGTAAATCCCCAAGCAAGCATCTTGAGCAAGCTTCTGGAGCTGGAGAAAACCCTCAAGCCAGGAAGCAGAGAGACGCAGGCTCTGGAGGAGGCACGCATGGGAGCCCAGACCCTGCCTTGAAGCTGCAGGCAGCGTCAGAGGTGCGCAGGGCCGTGGCAGGGCATCAACAGCCCCCGCTACCCAGGCTCTCGAGAGAAAGCCGCGTGGGCCTGCTGCAGTGCCCAGCCACAGTCCAGTGGGTGTGCCAGTCCTGTGCTCTAAGCTGCGTGCCTGGCTCCTGCCTCTGGCCCTGAGGTCCAGAGCTGGCTGGACCAGGTCTCCCTGGACATGCCCTCTGCAGGCACCAGCCCCTCTCCCCGACCAGAGCCCTCAGGGTAGGAGGGGACAGAAGGAGGGAGCAGTGGGGAGGGGGAGAGAAGGTCCCAGTGAGGCAGGGCTGCTCTCCAGAAAGGACAGCCGGGCTGAGTCCTGTCCTGTCTCTGAGAGGGGAGGCGCGTCAGCTTCGCTGCATCAAGCACTGGATCAAATGGCACATAGGAGCTTCCTGACTCAGGTCTGGCTCCAAAACTGCCCCCAAAGTGTCACCTCCCATCCTCCTGCTCCCTGCACCAGCCCCTGCAGGACTGTGGCCAGCCCCACCCTTCTCTGGCCTCTGGCTGCCCATCTGTGAAATGGGGAGGTGGGACATGGGGGTCTCCAGCCCAGGGCTGTGGACTCTGCTGACACTTTCTAGCTGGCCTCTGTCGGCAACTACGGCTCTGAGCTTTGCACCCAGGGAGGCCTGTGGTGCCACTCTTGAGGAGGAAGGACAGTGGGTCTCAGACAGCCCTCCCCTGATCCTAGGGGGTTGCCCGCCCACCTGCCCTCCCTGGTGGGCCCTGCAGCAGTGGGAGTGGGCTCGTTGCTCTGCCCAGCCACCCAGCCCTAATGGCTCCCAGCCAGGCACAGCCAGCCTTCTGGGCTGCTCCTCCAGCTGCTCTCAGTGAAAAACAATTTTTTCAGGGCCCGCCAGCTGCTGTGGGTCACGTGTACCCCCCGGGCTCCTGGGCAGCACCAGCGCTGGGATCGCTGCCCACCCTCTCCATGTCCATGGTAGGTCCAGCAAAGCGTACACAGGAGGGCTCATGAGGTCAGCGCCCACCAGGAGGCCCCTGGTCCAGCCTCAGGTCCTCAAGAAACACCTGGAATCCTTCAGGCACAGGTCCCTGTGTCCCAGTACATTGGACAGAGGTGAGGCAGAAACTGAGGCCCTGGGATGGGGGAAGGACTTGCTGCAGGTCACACAAGAGCCAGTGGCGGGCTTCCAGGTACTGCAGTCGCAGCTGCTGCAAGACAAACATCCACTCTCCAACAAGGGGTGCGTGGGACGGTCAGTACCTCCAGGAGACCTGCGGTCACAGCATCTTCCTTCCAGAATCCCTCCCTGCTCCCTCTGGGATTGGTGCATCCAGAACATGATGACCAAAGATGAAAGTTCTGGAATGGGTCAGAGCCGAGGGGAACAAAGGGGAGCCTGGAGCTGTTACCCCGGCCTTGAGCAGCACTGTGGGGAGAGTGGGTGTGGGGACTGCCTGCCAATACCAGCACCCCTCCCGGCTCCCCTCGTGGCCCCGGGGCTTCCCCGCCCCTGGCCCACAGTCATCAGGCTGTTTGGGACCGGCTGTTTATCTCACCTCCTTTCACCCCTTCCTTCTCCCTGGCCTCGGGCCTTTGTACAGCTGCTGCCCAGTCTGGAGCCCTCCCCCAGACCCCAGGCCTGCTTCCCTCCTACCACCTTCCCCTCCGTGGTGGGCCCCCAAAGGTGTCCATATCATAACCCCTGGAACCCCAGAATGTTACCATATATGGCAAAAAGGACTTTGCAAATGTGATTGAGTTAAGGATTCTAAAATGGGGAGATTGTCCTGGATTACCTGGTGGGCCTGATGTAACCACATGTGTCCTTATGAGAGGGACACAGAAGGGTCCGACAGAGAGTAGATGTGGCGATGGAAGCAAGGGGTCGGGGTGACATGAGGGAGGGGTCCAAGGAGGCAAGGGACTTCCAGAAGCTGAAAAAGGCAAGAAAACGGGTTCCCCCTCGGAGCTCCAGAAGGAAGCAGTCCCATGATACCTCGACTGCCGCCCAGACAGACCGACTTTAGACCCTGGCCTTCAGCGCTGTCAGAGACCAAGCGTGCTGTTTCAACCACAGCGCGTGTGGGGTTGTGACAGCAGCTGCAGGAAACCCGCGTGCTCTCTAATCCTCGCTCCCTCCAGGAAGCCCTGCCCCACCCATGCCAGAGCGCCTGGGGACCCTCTAGAGCGGTCATGGTCTCTGTCATCGGGCTAGTCCTAGTGTTCACTTGGATGCTGACTGCTTCCTCCCTGGGAACGCCAGCTCCAGGAGCTCACAGACTTTGCTCAAATCACAGCTGTATCCCCAGAGCCAACCCCCAGGTCTAGAGCACAGTAGGTGTTTGGTGAATTCTAGTGGGAATGTGACTCATGGACCTGAAAGTTCACTTAATTCTGAAATTCTGGGACCATGCTTGCCACCTGACTGCAAAGCAAACCCCAAAGTTCAACGTCAAGGAATGCCAGGATGGCCAGGGATGTGCAGATGCGGAGTGGAGACAGGGAAGGAGAGGTGACAGGGTGGGGTGGTGGGAGGAAAATGCCCCACTTTTCTCAATGCTGCTGACTGCGTGCAGGGGCACCGCACACGCGAGTGTGTGCACCGCATGGCTCACCTGAGGACGCATGCGCAGGCAGACGCGCGTGTGTGCTGGGGCACCGCACACAAGGGGTGCACTTTGAGAGCTGACAGATGTGCTTGAAATGTTTTTAGGGTTTTTTTAATCATGTTTATTGTTGAGTGTGACACACATACAGTAAAGTGCTACAAACCTAACAGTTCAATTAACTTTCACAAAGCAATCCCCAAGCAACCACCACCCGAGTCAGGGACAGAGCCCCCGAGCCTCCCTGCGGTCCCCTCCCCACGCAGCATCTTTGCTCTCGGGGACCAGCTCCTCCCTTTCCTCCATCGTTTTGCCGCCTAAGCCTGCACGGCTAAATGTGCATGAGAGGGCGCCTGCTCTGTACTCTCATGAGCGGAGGCGCACAGGGCGCGCTCGTGTCTGGCTTCTTTTGCTCAACATCACGTTTGTGGGATGCATCTGGGTCCATGTGTGTAGCTGTGGACTCTTGACTTCGCCGTTGTATGATGTCTGTTCTACGACTATGTTCACTGCATCCCGTCTCCCGCTGAGGGCCACTGGGGGTGTTTCTAGCTTGGGGCCGTCGTGGTGTACACATCATCATGTGTATCTGAGACCCGTGCAAGCAACTCTGTTTCCTGTATTTCTAGTAGTGAAGCCACTGGGTCACAGGGAATGTGTATGTCCAGTTTTAGTAGAAACACAAACTTTTTAAAGCAGCCTCACTCACGTGCACGCCCGCCAACAGTGGATGTGTTTCCATCAGTCTACACCCACCAGCGCCTGACGCCATCTCTCTCTCTCTCTCTCTCTCTCTCTCTCTCTGCCTGTCTATTAGCCCTGTCAGGAGTCATGCATTTCGTTGCTCTCCAAAGAACCAAGGTCTGGCTGCGTCGATCCTCTGCACTGAGTGTTTTCTATTTAATGAATGTCTGCTCTTGCCTCATTATTCCTTCTCTTCCACTTTCTTCTTTGGATGGAAGCTGCCTCTTCTTTTCAATGCATGTGCATGTGCTGAAAGGCATGATTCTCCCTACAGCACAGCTTTAGCCACGTCACCCAAGTTGTTTCTTTCTGGAATTCCCATCAGACACATGTTGCCCTCCTGGGTTGTTCCGAAGCAACATAGCGCTGTGTTTAGCGCAGAGTCTGGGACCAGAAACCTGCACTGGAGCTTCAGGTCCGCAACTTTCCTGCTGTGTGGCAGGTTGCTCAGCTTCACTCTCCTCAGTTTTCTCACCTGTAAAGTGGAAGCAATCACAATTCTCACCTGGGGATTAAATGATCAAAATGCTTAAAACAGTGCCTGGCGTGCAATGGGCACCAGGGATGTTATTAGCTATTACCATGTCACTGCTCCCAGATTTCCAGTCTTTTGTCTTTGGCTGTACAAATTCAGGAATATTTCCTTGACATTGCCTTCTATTTCTTCTATTTAATATTTTTCTATAAACTCTTTCTTGTTCTCAGATTGCCTCTTTTTTTTAAATAGTAAACTATTTAAAATAGTTTAAATAGTAAACTATTCTTGTTTTACGGATGCTAAATATTCTCAAATCTCTCTAGGGATAGTAATTAATATGTGAACTTGTCAGAAAAAATAGTCAACTTGTCAGAGAAAAGAGCAAACTTAGGGCCAGCCCGTGGTTCACTCGGGAGAGTGCGGTGCTGATAACACCAAGGCCACGGGTTCAGATCCCTATATAGGGATGGCCGGTTAGATCACTGGGTGAGCGTGGTGCAGACAACACCAAGTCAAGGGTTAAGATCCCCTTACTGGTCATCTTTTAGAAAAGAAAAAGAAAAGAGAAAAAAGAGCAAACTCTGTTTCCTCTGGCATCAGCTCTGCCTGTCCACGTCAGTCCTCCCCTGGCTGTCGCGGCTTTGCCTCTAGAGTCTGCTTGTCCTTTCTGTCTGCTGGAACATGCAGCCGAAGCCCTCGACTGGTTAATGTAAGTACCTGTTTGGGTTTCTCTGACACCTGTCCTGAATGAGAAGCTGGCCGTGGCCTGCGTGTGCAGGCAGGTGTATCTACCGGACGGCTTTGCTTGCAGGTGTGCAGGGGGTGGAATGCAGGGTGGGGGGCCGCCTCCCTCTTCCAGAGACAGAATGCGGAGAGCTTCAGTGGGAGTGCCGACCCCCACGTGGAGACGTGCGCCTGCAGAGGAGCTAGAGAGCTTATGTCTGCGCCTGGCTCAGCTTGTCTGTACACACGTCTGGACTTGCTCTCCCGTCTCACTCCATGCTGCAAACCTGCAAACCCCAGGTGGCCCTGCTGTGGAGGTGGCTTGCCTGGCACCTCTGAAACCCCCCTTCTCCAGTTCCCTCAGTGGGTCCTCCGCCCCCAGCAGACAGTCGTCTTCCAGAAACTTGTCACCATCTCCCGTATGTGTAAGCCCCCTGTTCAGGCCTGAACATGTTTTTGAATCTTTGTCTCTCTCTACTGCCATTTCAATGGGACTGGGAGGAGAGAGGACAGGTGAATGTACACACCTGCTCTGACACCTTAACTCAGAAGTGTCTTTAGTTTTCTTTCTAGATTTTTCCCTGTGGCCCTTCCCCAGGACCCAACATGAGACTGCGGGAGAAGGCACTGCAGGGGACGACCACAGACTCCTGGTTAGACCTGGTCCAAATCCTTGCTCTGTCAGGCTCAGTAACTCTCTGAGCCTCAGTTGCCCTATCTGTAAAATGCAGCATTTAATATGTACCTCACAGTCATTGCAACAATTACCGGATCATCCTCGCCTCTAGCCTGAAGTGGGACTTGGCGAAATTAGAAAAAGCCTCCCACTCCCCAAGACACTCTATTGCCATGCCCAGGAGATAACAGTCATAGACACAAGCTACTCCGACCTTGGCTATAGATGGTGCTGTCTGTAGATGGGCCCCGGATGTGACAGATGTGGATGTGTCTGACTGAGTGCCCAGCCCACAGTGGGCACCGCAGGTTTGGAAGAGAAGCTCTTTTCGAGGGGACCCAGCTCTGCTCCTCCATTGTCTTTTGTATGACAGCTTTGCCAGGGGCTCCTGGCCCTCCAGTGAGGGCACGGGGACACTGTTCTTGGGGTTTGGCTGGATACATCTGAGTCTCTGGGTGGCAGAGCTTGGCCTGGAAGGTTCCCCCACACAAGGCTGCCTCCCCGCTGCAAGTGCTTGGCTCTGTGCAGCCCTGACAGAAGAGCACATACGTGGAGAACCCAGCAGACCACAGGAGACTTGGTCTCTCTGGTGGCTGTTCAGATCCTGTCTTTGTCTTTGGTGTTTCATCCTCATCGTAATGTGTCTAATGTGGAATCATTTTTATTTATCCTTCTCTGGACTCAATTTTCTTTTGGATTCTGATTATTTATATCTTTCATTGATTCTGAAAAATGCTCAGTTATTTCCTTTTAATGTTACCTAGCATCAAAAGTCTTACCTGTAGCAGAACCCTTAGAAGGGAGTCCCAGACCAGCCATTCCCCTAGGGCAGGGATCTGCGAACTACAGCCCAAAGGCCAAATCCAGTCCACAGCCCATTTTTATATGGCCCAGGAGCTAAAAATTGCTTTTATATTTTAAAGGATTAAAAAACAAAGAAGGAGAAGGAGGAGGAGGAGAAGGCAAAGAATAAGAAACAGAAGACAAATGTTGACAGGTTCTGGAAATGGCCAGCAGAGTCTAACGTACTGACTGTCTGGCCCTTTGCAGAGGGCTGCTCTGGGGCTCTCACTGCCACCCCCAACACCGCGACAGCCGTTCCTTCCACGGACAGTGGTCATCCCATGAAGAGTTCTAACAAATGCAGTTTTCCTGTTGTATCATTGCCAGTGGTGTCTCAACAGCTCTTGTGGCTTGTTCCCCAGCAGCTGTCTACATGCCCACCCTTCTATCCAGCCCTGCGTGTCCACTTGTGTAGACATCTGTGCCTGTGACACACTCATACACGTTCATGTACAGGTGCAGCGTGCCCACATCTGTCTATGCTGGGTCTCCAAATGCGCAGTGTGGGCAGATCCAAGTCCACCAGTGTGGAGGGACCAGGGAGGCACACGGTAGGGTCTGCTGACTCACTACAGTCGCCTGTCGTGGGCTTTTCATGAGATTTCTCCATAGTCAGCTGATAGATTCCCAGGTAGTTCACCACAGCACATCCCGGAAACAAAGCAGGTGATCATCGACAGGTGACTGGATAAAGGGATTGTGGTACAGCCAGACAACAGGGTCATACTGAGCCATAAAAAAGAAGGATGTATTGACACATGCTGCAACATGAATGGACTGTGAAAACACCATGCTGAGTAAACTAAACCAGCCACAAAGGGACACAGACTGTGTGATTCCACTTATATGAGTCCCTAGAGTCATCAAATTCATAGAGACTGAAAGTAGAACGGTGGTCGCCAGGGGTTGGGGAAGCGGAATAGGGAGTCAGTGTAAATGGGGACGGAGCATCTATTTGGGAAGATAAAAAGGTTCTGGAGAGGGACGGTGGTGATGGCTCCACAGCAACGTGAATGTGTTTAATGCCACTGACCTGTGCACTTAAACATGGTTAGGATGGCGGATTTTATGTTGTGTGTATGTTACCCCAGTTTTCTAAAGTGAGAATAAAATCTCCCCTGGGGCACGCTGGTACAGTCTTTATAAAGACAAAACAAGGAGAGAAGTCTATTTCGCCCCTAGTTTGTGTGGAACTGATGTATGGCTTTTTTGTTGTTAAAAAACAACCTTTTTCAATGTCAATAAAAACAATCATTTGTGGAACCCTAAACGTTCACCAGGTACTGTGTTGAGATGCCTGATCTCTGGTTTAACGCTCGCAGTCTCCTGGGGTGGGAGCGCTGCCTGCATCTTTGTAATACGCATGAAAACGAAGGCTCGGAGAATAAGAGCGCTTGTCCACGCCAGCGTGTCCACAGTGAGGACACGTGTGAATTGCAGCCCAGAAATAATCCCACCCTGCCTGTGGAATCTAAGACCCTGAACGCCACACTGCATCACCCACTGCCCCTCCGCACCCGCTTTGGACCTCAGTTTCCTTTCCTGCACCATGAAACGCTTCCCTCACTCATTGATCCTTCTGCCCTTCCTGAGTGAGTTGTCTGGTCTAGACTCAAGGGACAGTAGAGCTGGCCACACACAGTCCCTGGCCTTGAGGGGCTCTCAGTCTGGCAGAGAAGACCTCGGTGTGATCACTGCCCTGAGACAGGAAACATCCAACCCAGCCTGGCAGACAGGGAGTGCTTCCTGGAGGAGGCGGCATTTGAGCTGGTCTCTAAGGATGAGGGAGGAGGAAGTGCC
>NW_007726187.1:537952-595452 GCF_000696425.1 Galeopterus variegatus | reverse complement strand
CTCTGACTCTTCTTGACATAGGAACAGCTGGGGCCCAGAGTGGCTGCAGCCAGCCAGTGCACTCTGGGTGTTCCCCACCAGACACAGCCATGTGCCTCTCTTCCCAGCTCCATGTTCAATGCCATCATATAGGTAGCTTGAACTTGGCTATGAGAGCATATACACAACGGAAACTGGCAGACACTACAAGTCAGGGTTTTGTCGGTTTTCTTCAGAGCCAGTTGTTGAACATGCGCCAGTATCCCCACCGCCCACTGTCATTGCGGTGCAGCTCCATTGACCCAGACGCACCTCTTCCCAAAGGAGCAAAGCACTGCTGGCAGGCTCCAGGGACAAGAGGACAGTCACCACGTTCTCTTTATCAAGGCTCAGTTTCCCCATCTGTAAGATGAGGAATATGGGCTGAGACTTTCTGAGTTTGGAAAATGAGATGTTCCTAAAATTGGGCTACTCCTTCTGCCTCAATGTCCCTTACTGGAGAGTCAAGGCCACTGAATTATTTTCCATTAAAGGAGTGTTTAGCTCCACTGTAGGACCAGGTGTGGGCAAATGGCCACTCACCCGTTGGTGGCAGCACTGTCACCAACCCGGTGGGGCACTTTGGCTCTACCCATTTATTAGAGGTTTAAATGCTCATCCCCTTTGGCCCAGCAATCCCACTCCTAGAAATCCGTCCTAGAGAAACATGTTTGCGCCAAGAAACAGGTGCTCACAGGAGCGTCCATTCATTCAACGACGAACAAGCCCCTAGCTTGGCTGAGCTCAGATTCTGTCGTGGGAGAGGGTGACCTTACGGAAACTGTTGCTTCCCTGGCTCCCGCCTCTGGCGAGTCACCCCACCCACACGTTCTCCCTGCGGCCACCTTGCCCTGGCAGGGGACCCTTGCGTGAGCCCCACGATGGTGTCCACTCTGGAACGCTGGGCACTTTGCCCCACCATGCTCTCCAAGGGCCGCTCTGCTTGCCTCATGCCTTCAGACTCTTCCAGGCAAGGGAAGGTCCTCTGCAAGCCCCTCGCCTGACTTGGGGACGGTATGCTCCCCTCCACCCATCTGGGGATGGAAATTCTCAGTCCTCGACCAGCTCTCTCCAAACATCCTCACTCTGGTCTCTCTTGGTAACATTTGCCAATGTGGTGATGGGCCAAGCTTGGTACCTCCAGCGCCCGTTAGTCACTCCTTAATCCGTCCCTCAGAGAGGTCTGGCTCCTTCGTCAGAAGGGGTGGACATCGAGCTCCCTGCTCTGAGACAAATTCTGGGCAACCATCCATTACCATGATGATGCTTGTGTTGGCCTCTCGCCATGTGGAAGGCATGTGCTGAGCACTCGATGTCCTTGAAGGGTGATGTCATCGAATCCTCAAGTGACCCTGCCACCATATTTGTGCTCCACTTTTGCAGAGGAGTTGTGCTCAGAGAGGTGAAGGTACATGCCAGGATGCACAGCAGGAAGGTGGCACAGCTGAACTGTGAACCTGGGCCCATCTGGTTCCAAAGCCCAAGCTGTGGGCACCGAGCACACTGCCTGCCACCCAACACCTGCCCAAGGCTTCGCCTTCGCCTTCGCCTGTTGTGCAGTGACAATGTACAGGTGTCACTCCTGAGTCAGGGTCTCTGAGCCACCACGGCCTCCAGAACAGGCTCAGCTTCAGGGCTTGGCAGACACAGGCTGCTGGCAAATACTTTTGGGATGAATGAATGCACTGCAGCCGCTCCAGAGCTGGGCCATGGCTGGTATGGACCCTCCTTACCTCCGTTTTCTTCATCAAACCTCCCCAAGCACCTGCTCTGTGACCAAGGAGAGAGGGGTGGTTGGCCTCAGCTGTCTGTCTATGCCCTGGGTCCCCAGCACATGCCACTCATCAAATGCCACTTTTGTGCAGGGGATCGGGGTGCAGCCTCTGAGATGCTGAGGTTGCCGGAGGACACGGGAGCAGGTGCCTATGCCTTTAGAAAGCTCACCTGCAGACAGTGCCCATCACTCCAACAAGGGCCACCTCTGTCTCTCTGCCTGTGGTGACCTCAGAAGCAGTGTGCAGGAACAGTATGGGAGTGTGCCAACCATGTTCCCAGGACAGGCCAGATGTGCTGGGGGTTAATGCCTGGGAGTGGCCCTCTGCCAGGGAGGGGTGACAGCGTGTGGGTAATACCAGTTTCCTTGTACCTCAGAGGGGCCACTCAAGGCTTGCACCCCTCTGGGTGTGGCCATAGCTGGGGACTGCTCCTCGCTGCCTCCTCCTTTCCCCAACTCACTGCCCCATGGCCCTGCCAGGGCATCCTGGAATCTCCAACTACTTGCTCCCCAAACCTTGCCTCCTGGTTGGCTTTTGGGGAACCCAAACTATGGCCATCATGGAGTCAGGAAGTGGCAGAGAAGGGATGTGGCCTCATCTCCAGCCTTTGCCAAGCTCCCTTTGCCAGGCTCCCCTGCAAGGTAGAAAGAGCTCAGTGACCTAGGACAGGGCAAGTCACCAGCCTTAGGCAAGGGAGAGAGCTCTGTATGCCCAGGTCATTAGAGGAGGCTTCATGGAGGAGGTGGCACTGGAGCCCCTAAGTGCCCCTGGGCCTCCTTGGGGCCTTTCCACTGCAGGCTCTGCAGCCTGGGGGAATAGACTGTGAGGAACTGCAGTGAATTCCTTGACAATATCTCCTCCCTCACTCATTATCAAGGCCTTTTAAAATAAAGGACCCAGCTGGAGAAATAATCCCCTCTCGACCCATCCAGGCCATGGAAAATGGGATGCTTCCCAGCTGTTCGATCTCTGCAGATGTGAAACACAGAGGGCCCAGAGCCCAGGCCAACCTGAATCTAAGTTCTCTGCAGGATAATCTCCCCATCAGAAACCTTGGACTGGAGGGGCTGCCAGGCCCGAGAAAGGAGACGTGGGACAGCTGGCCCCAGTGACACCCCTCCTGGGCCCCATCCAGGCAGCTCCATAAAGGCTCTGCTGCTAAACTCATCTGCCTCAGCCTCCCTCCTCCCACTCTTCTTCCTTTCTGCTCTTCTTCCTTTAAAAAACAAAACTTTTATTGCTCTTTTCTAACGTTAAATGTAACACACATTTATTGCAGAAAATTTAGAAAACCACAAAGGAAAAAATAAAAATCACTTGTAACATCAGCACGCAGTGACAGCTACCAGTGTTCAAGTCTTTGTCCTTCTGGTCTTTTTTTGATGTCCACGAGATAACTCGCTGGGACTTTGATTGGGATGGCACTGAGTCTGTAAAGACTGGCATCCTGACAGTGTTGAGTCTTCCTATCCATGAACATGGGCTGTCTCTCCATTTGTTTAGTTCTTTGATTTTTCAGCCTTTTTTTCTGTCTGCATCTTGTTGCACTGTGAACATACCGTATGTGGGTTTCTGTCCTGCTTTCTCACTTAACGTCGTATAACATGAAACCTTTCTCTAAGCATACATGTTAATTACTGTCTAATTTTCCAATCCAGGGAGACACAATAATGCACCTAACAACCCCTGTTGCTACACCCCTAGGTTGTTTCCAGTGTTGTTATTAACTATGATAACAAGAATGAAACATGCTCATCTTCTGTTCACTAAATCTCGCACGCCCCTGTGCCAGCTGCCCTCTCATGTCGTCGTTGGGACCGTCTGTTCACCAGGTTCTGGGGGCTCAGAGCCCAGGAGTCTCCTAAAAGTGTGGAGTCAGGGCAGGAGCCCCGTTGGAGGAGGACCAGCCAGGCTGAGTAGGGCTGACGTCCTCCTTGGGCTGGATCTGTATTTTTTCAAAGCAGCCTTGGATTGATTTCTTTGGGGGCTTTTTTGAGACTCTGTCCCACTGTGGACACTCTCAGGCCTTGCTGTTGGTGAAGACCCTGAGAACTTACGACAGCTCCTTCATCTTATTTTTCTTGTGATTTATTTTCTAATAAACGTTTACTGGCTGTAACATACATACAGAAAAGAGCTCTAATCCTAAGCGTGCAGCCTGATGAATTTCCGCAGCATGAACCTGCCATATAACCAGCCGCAGATCAGAAAGAGAGTAGCACCCGCCCCCCAGGAATGGCTCAGGGCAACTCGGGCCCAGTGGTTCTCAATCAGGGGCCTTGCTGCCCTGCGGGGGCATTTGGCAATCTCGGGGGTCATTTCTGGTTGTCATAACTGAGCAGGTGCTGCTGGCATCTGGCAGGTGGAGGCAGGGATGCTGCTCAGCATGCTGCAGTGCATGGGATGGCCCCACGACGGAGGATTGTCTGGGCCCAAATGTCCACAGAGCCGGGCCTGTTCGAGTCTGTGCCAACTTCTACTGCATGGGTGCATTCTGCCGCCAGCCATTCAACAGCCGCGCCTGGCTAGACTCTGCCCTGCAGAGGCGGCACGCGACTCTACTCCACTCCCGCATCCTCCCACCATGGAGCCCAGGTTCTCCTTACACCCGGCCCGAGTTAGCCAAACCTCCCCCGTGGCCCCCACCCCTCACTCAGAGCAGTCTGACCCACAACAGGCACTCAGAGGTCATGAATGAATGATGCTACCTGTACTAGTCTGTTTCTGTTGCTTGACAAAACACCTGAAACTTGGTTGGGGGTTGTGGTGGGAGGGAGGGGGGGTGTGGTGGGGAGGGGCGTTGGGGTAGGTGGGCTGTGACGGGGCAGGTGGGGGAGGGGGCGTGGGCATGAATGATTTGTGCCTCCCTCTCCCCACCCCAGTCCCAGCCCTGGGCTCAGGCCTCTCCCTAGGACTCTGGACCACAGAGGACAGGTGACCCTGGGGTCACATCCTGACCTCGCCATGTAAAGGGCTCCACCGGGCTCTGGCTGGCCTGTGGCTTGTGGTGGAATTCCAGGAGGTCATCAGTGTCATTAGAAAGGCAGCCTGGCCGAGGGGGATGGGCTTTGGAGCCAAAAGAGCATGTCCTGGCATCATGCCCCCAACCCCTACAGCTGTGAGACCCTGATGTAGTCAGTTTTCTCATCCATCAAGTGGGTGCAGGACAACCTGCCTGCCAGGGTCATCACGAAGCATCTGAGGTCACCCACGGTCAGGAGCTGGACTTGGTGCCTATGCTCGGCAGAGGCCGGGTACCTTCATCCCTTCCCCTCCTCTGCCTCCTCCTCTGCAAAAAGTGGGGACATGAGAGGCAAAGGAGACCACCCCCAGCCCCACCACCTGCCCGGTGTCCTGCAGCCTGCTCGAGGCAGGCTTAGAGCTTCTGCCCCCACCTAGGCTGGCCGGATAGCCATGGCTGAGGTCCCGCAGGCTGGCAGACCCAGGCGGGTGAGGTAGTGTCTGGTGTCCGCATGGTGAGGGCACGGGGGGAGCCAGGCGGAGCAGGGACAGCCTTCGGAGGGGTGCTCTGGACAGCTACCCTGGCAGGAGCCAGGGCGGGGAGCGCTAGGCAGCCCTGCCCAGCCCCTTCCCCACTAGGGACCACAGCCCTCTTGCCCCAGGGCAGTGGGAGGGAGAGCCCCGAGCTGGTCACCTGCCTAGAGGACTGAGGGGGAAGCAGGTCGGGGGTCCTCGGGTCCTGACAGCAATCTTGGGGTCCTGCCAGCTGGATGGTCCAAGGGATCCTGTCACAGGGACAGAGGGTGTCATTTGGTTGTAGTTCATCACCTGCAGCCAGAGATACTGCAGACAGTCACATGCAGGCACCTGGACAGACAGACACAAACAGACCCAGAGGTGCCCCTGGGCATAGAGGGCGGCTCAGAGAGGACACCCTGACCCAGAGAGGCTGCAGGAAGGAGCCTCAATGGTGGTGGGCATGTCTGCAGGAGGCTCTGGACAGCAGTGATAGTGACATGTGGCCCCCCACGAGGGGCAGGTGTTGGCCTGGTGCACGAGCCTTGTGGTCTCCTCCAGGCTCCTGCAGAAGTTCTCGTGCTGTGCTCCCTGGAGGAGGCCCTGGTGCCAGCATGAGTGAGGCCTGGGAGGAGGGCACAGGCGGAGAGTCCTGGTGCTGAGCTACCCAGGCCCATGACAAGCAGATCCTGAAGACCCCTGGGGGGCGGGGCTGAGGCAGGGGCAGAGCCGGGGATCACGGGCCTCGGTCTCCCTGAGGTTACCAGAAACTGCTGGATCATGAAGGCTTCAGCCCCCCCTGTGTCGAAGAAGGAGACACTGAAGTGTGTGACCGGGAGTCATAAGTAAGCAGGGACGTGTCCTGTGGCCTGGACTCAGCCTGCAGCCTGGAAGCTGCTGGTTAGCGTCTGTGACACGCATGTGCTCACATGCACACACTCACACGCGCTCACCCCGTCCTGCAGTTGGAACCCAGGGAAGATGTGGGCAGCCACACGGGCAGCCCCTCTCAGGTTCCAAGGAGCCCGCTCCAGCTGCCAACTGCCACCACATCCCACATGCAATCTCTGAGCCTCCAACGTCCAAAGAAAGGGAACAAGAACACTGTGTCTACTTCAGCAGGTTGCTGGGACCTGTCCTGGTGGCTCAGGATGTGCAAAGCCACCTCCTACCCCAAAGCTTGATGGAATCAAGGAGGTGGCCATCAGAAGATGCCCAGGGCTTACCTGTGGCTGGCGGATGCGCCAAGCTGCAAGGAAGTGGGCTGCTCACCCGCAGGTACCGCGCTCCCCAGGGCAACGCTCCAGTGCCGTGAACACACCAGGCCCAGTGCTGGTCACTGTGGGCGTGTGGGGGATTGAGACTCTACTGACAACCAGTGGCTCCCAGAGCCATGAAGGGGTGGTCTTTACCACTGAGGCAACTGAGCTGGCCCTGGGGGGCTGTGAGCATGGCCAGGTCCCTGACAACACTGTCCGAGCCCTGGATCCAGCCGTGCCTGAATCAGGCACCCTTTACTCTTAGCCTTATCAGTCACTGAGTCGGCCAGTTGCCCTTCTGGCTTAAGCTCATTGAGTTGTGTTTCTGCATCTTGTGACCAAGAGAGTCCACATGAACTCAGCCACCGGTAAGGGTTTTCTGTATCTGAGAGTCATGATCTGCAGACCTGCGCCGAGGACACAGGAAAGCAGAAGTCGTCACATCGTGGAAACTGGCGCTAGCGGGTCGGCCTCCGTGCCTCGCGTGCCGCTGAGCCCCCCGCCCACTTTGCCTGTCTGACCCAGCGCCACGGGGCGACTTCCACGGGCTCTGGGTAGTGTGCCTTCGGGGACCTCTGCCTCACTTTAAAAAAACCTTCACTGTATTTTACAATTACCTTGGTACAGAGATGAATATGATCCAGGCTGGATTCATTATTTTACATTCATTGTTATTATATTCACTTTTTCTTCTGACTTAAAAAGAAATTAAATTAAACATGTCCATCAGTCCCTAAAGCATGGTGGGCCCTGGGGACTGTGTCTTCTGTGCCTGAAGTCAGCCCTGACCTAGCCAGGATCCGTGAGGGTCCCTTGGAGATCTGGGTGTTGTACCTCTAAGGACTGAAGGTTTGGGTCCCCCAGGATTTGTATGTAGAAATCCTAGCCCCCAGTGGGATGATATTAGGAGGTGAGGATTTGGGGGGATGATTAGCTCATGACAGTGGAGCCCTTTATATAAAAGAGGCCCCAGAGAGCTCTCACCCTCTTTCTGCCACGCGAGGATACGAGAAGGCGCGTCCACAAGCTGGAGGAAGCCCAGCCCAGAACCCGACCGTGCCACGCTCCGATCTCGGCCTGCAGAACTGTGGGAAACAAATGTCTGCTGTTTAAGAGTCGCCCAGGCTTGGTTCTTTGTTACAGCAGCCCCTGCGGACTAGGACACACACCCACTCAACAGTGCACCCCAAATGCAGGGCAAACTGCTGCCCAGGAACACCTCCCCTGGCTCACTGAGCAGGAGCCCGTGAAGGGGATGGATGGGGTGCCGGAAACCTGCTCCAAAGGCGTGCACAAGTGCCTGGCAGAGCCAGGTCCCCGGACCACCTAGGGGGCGAAGTCCAGAGGATAGAGCTCCAGGAGGCGTGATCCAGAAGAGAGTAACCGACTTCCAGATGGCCCCTTCTGATCAGCTGGCCAGGTGCCCAGTGACCTCCCAACCATCTCCACCCATCAGCCCCGTCCCAGTCACCCAGAAATCATTCTGGACACCACAGGCTTCCTCAACCCTACCCCCAATAAACCCAAACCCTCCAGTGACCCCGGAGCCAGCTCCTCATCCCGGCACTTCAGGCTCTCCAAATTCCTGCCCTGCCCATCTCTGTTCATGTCCCCTTCCCCCCAGAGCAGTTCTCACCACATCTGAAGGGCCCCCAGGCTACCTGGTTCAGGTTGCTGGATGCTACTCATGGCCCAGGGCTGGACCAGAGTGCATGGGCTGGGCTTTCCGCCCCCACCCTTTGGGGGTGTGGGTTCCCTAGCTGGACCCTGGTGAGCAGGCTGGACTTGGCCATGGTGGTTCCAAGAGGACTGTGAGGAGTGAGACACTGCCTGACATGGGGGACAGGAGGAGGTCACACATCCTAACGAGAACCGGAGGGAGCCAGCAGGCCCAGCTTGGCCTTGGCAGGAGTCTACTGCATCCCAGCACGCTGCAGCTCCAGGCTGGGGACAAGGGGCTGCAGGCTGCATAGGGCTCGGCTTCCTGGGGATAAGCCTGGGGCCTGTTCCATGTGGAGCCTCAGGGGCTCTGTGTGTCATGAGCGTCTGGGCCCACCAAAGGCCCCTGGCGCTTTGCAGACATCCCAACAGCCAGCAATATGAATAATAACAGCAGATATGAGGACCTACTGTGTGCTGCTACATGTTCACAAAACACATCTTGTTATTGTCTTAGTTTTCAAAATAGCTCTTTTCTCCCCATTTTGCAGATAAGAAAACTGAGGCCCAGGGTGACAAAACCCCTAACCTTAGTTTACATAGCTGCAAAGTCAGTGCTGTGATTTTAACCTCATAACCTGTGTTCTTAACTAGTACAATGCCATTTCAAACCCCAAATAGGCAGACAGGAGGAGACAGAGTCTGCTTTCTTGAGGGTTCTCGGCAGTATTGGGATCTCTGGGGACTCGTGTACCCTAGCATCTTACAACGTCAATCGTGTCCCTTCTCTGAGGAAGCCAACAGAGACCCTGGGATGTGTGTGGCAAATGCACCGTTACGATTCAGCTGGATCAGGGTCACGTCCCCTCTGCTGCCCTGGACTTCTCTTCCCTCTCCCTGCAAAAGCAAGGCGGGTGTGCTCTGTTTACGCTGAACTCTCCAGAGCCACTGAAGTTACGGTGTGTGCAGACCTCCAGGCCAGAAGTTGAAGTCCTGGCATTTGTAGTGCTGTTTACACGGCACTTACACTGTTCCTCCTCTTGACCTTGTCCTGGAAATCAGCATTATTATCCTCATTTCATAGAAGAGAAATGGAGGCTCAGGGTACAGAGGAACATGCCCGACTCCCCTGTGGGACATCTGTTAAATGACTCAAGCTCCACCTCTGGGCACCTTCCGTGTGCCGGGTGCTGGTGGGCTGGGACCCAGACTGGTCTTCTGACCCCACAGTAAAGCGCTTTCCTGAAGTGGCAACTGCAGCCCCCTGAAGAGGAAAGATGCTTCTCTGAGTTTCTGAAATATCCAGGCCTTTGCAATGCAGGGTGTGTGTCTCCCACAGACCCTCCTGGCTTCTCCAAAGCCTTGGTGAGTGGCCAGGGTTCATGTTCACCCTGGTGATCGCGAATCTCATGTGAAGTCAGAAAGATTTCCAGCGCCAATCACTGTCCCAGCCTCCTCCCCTACAGCCACCTGCTCCTACTCTGTCTCCCTGGCCATCATGCTGTCTGCTGAACACTCCAAGAGGTGTCCAGCCCTCGTTTCATGAGTGCTACTCCATGCCATGGCTGGCACCAAGCCCCGGGGATGTGGACGCTGACATGCTGGCCATTGTCCCAAGCATGCTGTGCTGGTAAGTGTTTAACTACCAGCTCTTGGTTGGGGGAATATGATTTGTAGCATCTGCCAATTTTCATGATGTAAATACTCCCTCTGTGCTGCCCGCATGTCGTCACTGCAACCAGAGTTGAGAAGAGGTGCGCAGGTTGGCTCTTGCTAGCTGAATGGGTAGGAGCCAGCTCCAGCACACCATTGACAGAGGGCGATAAAGACCCAAGAGGGGCTGATGCAGTGGAGGGCTAGAGCCAGGTGCGTTCAGAAGAAGCCCCCTGCTGCAGGTGGGTGGATGGGAGAGAGCAGGTGCAACGTGCAGGAGCCGATTGTGCTGAAAGCACCACCTGCCGTGGGCCTTCCACGTGACAGTTACTCTGCTGGGCGTTTCACAGCCAATGCTCACAGCAAACAGGTGTGACATTTGTGACAACAATAAACTGACCGTATTTTTCATGCCCTTTACACTTTAACACACCAGTGGCTCTGCAGTAGATGGGCTTGAAAAGAAAAACAGAGCTGCTGGTCAGTCCTTAGATTATTCTGGGACTCTGCAGTCCAGCTTCCACGTCTATAGGTAAACCCAACACTTACTTTTTCCTATGGGAAGGACACGGGAGTGAGAGCCCAATAGACTTTTCAAAAAATCATTTATTTTTAATTTAATTTTTGTATAGGTAATAGAAGAGGGAAAGGTCACTTATAAAGAATTAGGAATCAGAATGGCTTTGGACTTGATGACAGCTATACTGGCACCCGGAAGATGATGGAGCAATTCCTACAAAATTGGCCTTTGCCCACCTTTTTCTATAGGGAAATGATTTTCAAATTAGAATTCCATACCCAGCCAAACTATCCGTCAAACATAAGCTAGGATGAGGACATTTTGGGACATTTGAGGTCACAACAATTTCACTTCCCGGGAGCCCTTTTTGGAGGTCAGTAAAGAATGAGCTCCACCAAAATGAAGGAGAAAATCCAGCCCATGGAAGATACAGGATATCTGATGTGTCCAGAGGTCTAGAGGAGAATTTAGACACCAGGCAGAGACTCTGGGGTTGAATCAGCATTAAGCATGCACGTGCGCGCACACGGTAGTGTAACATAGCAATTAATATCTTTAGGGGGGAGAGTTAAGAAAGGAAAAGTCATCATAGCATATTACAGGGCTCTGTTGTGAGTTAATTTACATAATCAGGCATATCTAACCTGAACCTCACTCTCCTTGTGCTTGGGGTGGGGGATGGGATGAAGGTGTGTGGGGTGGGGGCAGGGATGACAGAGAGTGCGGCCTCCTCCTCCGTAAGGAAAAGTCAATAGATATTGACTAAGCTGAAAATTGAGAAGTAGCAATACAGAATGTTATTTAGGAATAGAGATGTAATTACCAAAAGAATAAGTTTGTTTTTTTTTTTTTTTTTTTTTAAAAAGGAGTAATTGGGGCCGGCCCGTGGCTCACTCGGGAGAGTGCGGTGCTGATAACCCAAAGGCCCCGGGTTCGGATCCCATATAGGGATGGCCGGTTCGCTCACTGGCTGAGCGTGGTGCTGACAACACCAAGTCAAGGGTTAAGATCCCCTTACCGGTCATCTTTTAAAAAAAAAAAAAAGAAAAACTTCCATAGAGAAAAAAAAAAAATTTTTTTTTGAAAAAAAGAGTTAATTACAAAAAAAAAAAGTTTTTTTTTCTTTCCTAGGGGGAATTTTCCCTTTTTTTTTTTGTTTTTTTTTTTTTTTTTTTCTTTTTTTTTTTTTTAAAAGATGACCGGTAAGGGGATCTTAACCCTTGACTTGGTGTTGTCAGCACCACGCTCAGCCAGTGAGCGAACCGGCCATCCCTATATGGGATCCGAACCCGGGGCCTTGGTGTTATCAGCACCGCACTCTCCCGAGTGAGCCACGGGCCGGCCCCAATTACTCCTTTTTAAAAAAAAAAAAAAAAAAAAAAAAAAAAAAAAAAAGGAGTAATTGCCTCTAGGAAAGAGAAAAACACTTTTTTTTTGGCAGCTGGCCGGTACAAGGATCCAGACCCACAATCTTGGTGTTATAAGGCTGGGTTCTGACCAGCTGAGCAGCCGGCAGGCCCAGGGGAAGAATCAGAGCGGGCAGGGCTGCGGGGCAGGGGACTGTGGGGCAGGGGACTGCGGGGCGGGGGACTGCGGGTTTTTGTAGCAGCCCTTGGGAGTTATTGAACTCCTTACATTATATGCACAGACCACGCTGAGTAAAAACAAGCTTAAGGAAGAAGTTTTATGGAGAGCCACGGATGAGGGCGGGCTGAGATGGAGGCCTAGGGGGTTGGAGGACCTTCCTAGCAGGAAAGGCATGGCGGGGGTGGGAGAAGGAACAAGATCCGAGCGCCCAGGGCTCCCCAGCCGAGAGAGGACGTTTTAGAAACCACCAGGTATGTTTGGGGTTCCCAGCTCCGTGGACTGTACACCCCCTTCCCACCCACACCTCAGTAGGGAGGAACACGCTGGGCCGAGTGCCCCGCGACAGGCAGAAGTCACAGCAGCAGAGGGGTGCGTGGGTGCGGGGCCGTGTTTTTCTCAGCCCTGCCACAGGCCTGGGCAGGCTGCAGGCTGAGCGCTGGCCTGCTGGCTTGGCCAGCCTCGAGGACACAGGGACGCAAAGCCAATGCTTACTTTTCCCTGTTCAAAGGCTTCAGACAGGAGTGAGGGCCAAGATTCACTTGTATTCTGAGAAAAAGATGTGACATTCTGTCCCTCTGCCCCAGTGTGGGAACCAACAGCCCCTCCGTGCGGGGGAGGGGCATAGCCATGATCCCAGGCCCCATCTGGCCCTCGGGCTTTGGGCTAATTTCCTCCAAATTACTGGCAAATTCTCCAATTCTGACAACAGCTGTGAACTCTCTGTTTTCTCCCTAGGAGCCCATGGCCAGACCCACAGGGCTCAGTTTGCTAATCCCTGAATCTGCCCTAAGTCCCGTGCCTGGGCAGCCACAGGCTGTGTGGGTGACCAGGGGACAGCTGGGGGCTGGACGTGTGCTTGGTCCTGTGCTGGGCATTTACAGCCCGATATCCTTGTTTCTTAGAGTGGGGTCCACAGCTGGTGGCTTTGGTGTCACCCAAGTGCTTGTTGGAAACACCAGTCGCTGGCAGACTCGGAATCTGCATTGAAACAGATACCCGCGGGAGGTTAAAGTGCCGGGCCCTCTGCCTTATAGGATTTAGTTCTCACCCCAGTCACACAAGGTGGGAACTCGCCCAGCCAGTGAGCCAAAGTGGGAGCCTCCACCCAGGCCCAGGCCAGACATGGCCTCTAGTACCACGTGAGGAACTGCCAACTCTCTGTGCCTCAGTTTCCTCACCTGTAAAGCCTGTAGGAGAGGGCTCCTGCATTTCACAAGCCATTATGAGCCCCCACTCTGCTTTGAGCCAGGCTGGGTGGACCCTACTCAGGGAGTCAGACGCGACCCTGCCTGGGGGGCTCCCAGCCCCATGGGAAAGACAGGCGGCAGGCAGGCAAGGACAATGGGAAATGTGTATTTTGAGGCAGCCCAGACACAAGTGTCAGGTGTCTGTCTGAATCCTGACTTCACCCCCAGCTGGCTGGCTGACATTGGGCAGGTTACCTGCCCTCTCTGTCCTTCAGGTTTCTTTTTTTTTTTTGTCCTTCAGGTTTCAATGAGAAAGTCATTGGGGGGTATATGGATAAGTCACAATCTATAAAGTGATTGCAACAGAGCCTGGTAAGAACCATGCACTTGAGATGTTTGTTAAACAGATATTCGAGAAAAAAAGCAGGAGGCCAAGTCCAGCGTGAGGGAAGAAGGGGCAAGAGACAGGGGGTGAGGAGGCTCAGGGAGGGCTTCCTGGCAGGGGAGACTTCTAGGCTGAGACCCTCTGGGAGAGGGGGAATGGGGTGAGAGTCCCAGGGAGGGGGAAAGGAGACCAGAAGGACTGTGAGGACTGGGGTGGGGCGGTGCCCTGGGGTCAGCAGCTGGGTCCCAGCTGGGCTGGAACAGGCCCCCGTGGCAGGTGGGGAGAGACGGGGAAAGGCAGGGCCTGCTGGACCCAGAGCCCCTCGGTGCACAAGATGCCAGGTCCTCCAAGTCTGAAACACTGCCTGCACCTTAGGTGAGCTGTTTCTCACAGGTAATTCACCAGAGCTTCCTTTGTCTTTTAGAAACAGTGGAAGGAAGACAGGAGATGAAAACCAGGCTTGGAGTTTGGCCTCCAGGGGCTGCGCCCTAGGGCCTGCCTGCAGACACCCACGTGGTGTGTCCCCACGTGCAGGGTCACAGAGCTCTGGGCCGGGATGCAGACAGTGGTCTGGGGGCCACTGGCACAAGAAGCCACAGGCAGGAACCAAGAGTGGCCGACGGCTTCCAAGCTAGGTGACCTGAATGGGCCAGCACTCTGTGAAGCGGTTTCCCCGGGCAGGGCAAAGGCTGGGCTTCCTGGAGCACAGCAGCTGCCATCACACCAGTGGGGACAGCTGTCCATGTGCCCAGCCTTAGCCTGACTCTCCAGACCTGCCAGTGGTGTGGCTGCCATTGCCGAGGCAGCCGAGATGCAGGGACCTGAGTCACGTGACCGAGGTCCCGGGCCTTAGCAGAGGAGCTGGGCTCAAGTCAGGTGCGCCTGCAGCCGGCTCTGCCCGGCAGTCTCCATCCTAGGGACCTTGTCTTTCCAGTTGCTCAGGGTAAACAGTTGTGTCAGCCGTCACTCCTCTTCCTCCCACAGGCCACGCGCACTCCATCGGCAAGTCCTGCAGGCCACCTCCGGAAGGATCTAGAACCTTACCACTTCCACTGCCCTGAGCCACTGCTCATCTTTATTTTCTCCCTAGAACTCACACTGTCTGGCGTTCTATGTATTTACGCACTTACCGTTTTCTGTTTTAAATCCATCTCTCCCCACTTTGCAGCCTGAGCGTCCGCATCCTAGCACGGCACCCAGAGCGGGGCAGGTGCTCCGTGAACACGTGCTGAATGAGTGACTGCATGTGATGGAGCACACACGACGTGGTCTGATTTACATTCTGAGGCGCTCGCATGGGCTGCTGCGTGGAAGGGGATTGGATGGAGAGCAGATCCGGGGTGTGGGCGGCCTGAGGGGTGCACTGATGGAGGCCAGCATGGAGGAGGGGTGCTGACTTAGCGGGCTCAGGAGGGCTCCCTGGAGGAGGCAAAACGGCCGTAGCTGTCACGTTCACAGACCACTAGCAGGGCCTCGGAGCTAGCACTGCCCAATCCATCAAGGCCTCCGTCTAATGAGTATTAATAGACACGTGTGCTGGCCGGTTATCAGCTGGTCAGAGCGTGGTGCTGATAACACCAAGGTCCAGAGTTCAATCCCTGCACCAGCCAGTCCCTTCCCCCACCCCCCAAAAAGGAAGAAATAGAAGTGCTGGGCTTGAATACTATATTCAAATCCTGTTTCTACTATTACAAAAAAAATGGACGCTTGTCATATACATGGCTGTAGAGACCCAGAGGAGAACTCCAGAACCATGGCCCGGCCCACATCCGCAAGAGCGTGCTTCCATGGTGCAGACGCTGTCCAACCAGGGGCAGAGATGGGTGGGAGGCAGGGACTGGGGGAGTGGGGGCGTGGGGAGCCGGGAATGAGGGCTGGCCTGGGAATACCTCCAGAGGACCATGAGAGGAACAGTATTGGAGGCAGAGGGAACAGTCTGTGCAAAGGCTCTGAGCAGGAGCCCCCCAGCCCTGTCCTCCGAGGGCCCGTGGGTTCTGGGAGGACACTGCTCAGCCCTTTGCACAGTGAATTCAAGCCAGGGAGGGCCAGGGCTCTTTTAAGCTGAGATGTTCCAGAGCAGCTGTTCATGTTGGTCACGTATCCAACAGTGGCCTGGCAAGTGTGCCGCTGAGGACGGGGATGACTGGGCGTGTCCGGGTCCTACTCCGTTGTTTTGGTTTGGTTTTGGTTTGTGTGTGGGTGTGTGCGTGTGTGTGTGTTTTAAGGCAAAATAATAATAATAATAATAATTATAGCTGCAAGGCCCAGAAAGAATGCATGTTTTGGAAAAATTTCTGATGTCACAGCCTGCCTTATACACTCAGCACTCCCGCGGGGCTGGCTGCAGCAGTCCCACGCACGGGCTGTGCTAGGGGCAGGGCCTGGACCACAGTGACGACACCCCTGCTTCTTCCAGCCTCAGACTCAGGCCAGCACGTGGTCTTTCCTCCTTCCCCCTTGGTGACAAGCTCTCCCCTCTAGGTAGAGGAGCCCCAGACCAGCTCACTCCGTGTCCCCCCATGCTGAGGGGGCCCAGCTCCCCTGGCCAGGGGTCTGCCTGCACAGAGCTGCAGCTGTCCTGCCTGGGATTCCTGCCTCCCTGAGCTGCCGCCTGGAGTGGGCCTGGGCTGTGTGCCCTCAGGACCACTGGACCGCCCCATCCTGCCTTGCCGTGACCCCTGCACAGCAGCAGCTGCTGCCGTCTACTGACCATCTAACATGGGCCTGGCTGGTTGTCTCATCCAGTCCTCGCAGGGACCCTGCCTTGGTGGTGATGCTGTCCCCATTTTACAGATGAGGAAACTGAGTCTCCACAAGTTTGCATCACCTACCTGGGCTCTAGACTGGTGGCCAGGAGCTCTGACACCAATACGTGTGTCCTTTTACCTCCTGGATATCTGGGTTGGGCCTCAAAAAGGGACAGAGGCAGCAGGGTTCAGGAGAAATGTGTGGACGGGGAGCCCAGGGCAGGATTCCAGGCTGGGTTCGGATGTCCAGGCAGCGATTCAGGGTTGCTGAGCTCCTCCTGTGTGCAGAGCCACAGGGGTGGGCTTGGTGTGAAGGCCCCTCTCCCTCTGCCAGCCCCCACGTGGCCCTAACTGAGGTGAGGCAAACTGGAGCAGCTAAAATGAGGGGAGGGCCAGGGTGGCTGGACTGCAGAGGCTGTCGTGTCTGGTGCCAGGCACGGGGACCCAAGCGAGGTCAGGGGGACTGACTGAGAAGGGCCCTGAATACCAGTCCTCAGAGTTTGCCCCACAAGTGACAGGAGCAGAGTGGGGGTGAGGGGCAGCACCATGTCCTGGGTGCTCCTTCTGGCTAGAGGCTGAAGTATGCCCCTCCCCCCACCAGGTGCGCAGGACACTGGCTTAGAGGGCACCTGTGGGAGGGAGCACCTGGTGCCCCAACAGAACCAGGTGCCTCAGGCTGAGGGTGACCCTGGGCGTGTGGCCAGGCATCCCAGGGATGTGCCCTTCCCCGGATGGCACCAGCTGTGGGGAGAAGGGAGAGGGACATGCTACGGCCCTTTGGGCTCTGACTGCCATTATCTGGTTGGGTGAGACCAGAACCCAGGGCTCCCAGCACCTGCCCAGTGCCCTCTGTCTCTGCTCTGCGTCCACACGTGGGACAGGATCTAAGAACCTGCAGGACAAAGGGAGAGCGGTCCCAGCTGCCAGGAAACGCAGATGCAGTTGAACCACAGGGTCCTCTTTCCCACCTATTAAATTAAAATGTCCTGAGCGGCAATGCCCGGCACTGGGGGCAGGCTGGCAGAGGTGCCCCTGTGCCTTGCTGTCGACTTCGTAAACTGAGGTATCGAGTTCAAAAAGCAAACGTGTACCAGCCACACACAAAGTTCATGGACCTCAGTCCAGGAGTTCTGCTCTTGGGCGTGTGTCCTAAGGAAATAATCCCAAGCGTGGAGAAAGGCATGAGACAGGTCCCCTGTCCACCTGCTATGCCGTTTGTCACAGCGAGGGTTAGAAGGTCACGCTGTGCCCAGCAGCAGGGAGGCGGCCGAGGGAGCCCTGCACTGACTGTCTCAGGGAACATTGTGTGTCGGTTTAGGAAGGTGGGATGAGCACCCCCTGGCACCAGGGAAAACACTTGACATCGAAGGTTGGTGGACAAAACAAAAGGGAAATTCACGTGAGTGACAGGAGTAGAATTATGTTCAGAAAATTCCCCCCAGGAAAAGGTCTGGAATAAAACACCCAAAACAACAGCATTTCTGGCTTGGGGGTAAGCGGGTAGGGCTGTAGGTGATTCCTTTCCTTGATTTTGGCATTTTATATGAGATACTTATTTTCGAACTCTTTCATTTAGTAGATGGGGAAACTGAGGCACAGGGGATGGTTGCCCAAGGCCCCATGGCAGAGGAGCATTCAGGTCTCCTGCTGCACGGTGGCGCTGCTCCCAGCTGGGCCAGGGGCTGGGGGGTTTTCCTGGGAGGGCACAGCGCCCCCACCCCCGGGGAGCCTGACCAGGGCAGGGATGGGGGGGTATGACACGGGCTTCCCAGCGCTGCTCACCCCTCAATGCCCTGCCCCGGGCTTCAGGCGGTGGGCTGTCCAGGCTGAAATCCATAAGTGAAAGAAGCCAGAGGCCACGATCCGTGTGTTTCCACTTGTGTAAAGGTGGAAACAGGCAACATCGCCTCTGCTGTGAGTGGTCCCGCTGGGGTGGAGCCACAGTGCAGGGCGCAGAGGGGCTGGCATTCTGGTTACACGGCGTGTGCACTTAGGGAACACCAGCCCAGCTGAACAGTCAGGGGCACCTTTCTGCGTGCATCGTACATGTAAGAGAGTGAGGTGGGGTGAGGGTCCTCGGAGCCGTGCACTGTGGGTCCAGGAGCAAGGAAAGGCTTTTCCTTCGTCCCCTGGGGTCCCCGTCCCTGAGAGAAGCAAGAGCCTTGCTATCGAGGCAGACACCTGCTGAAAAGGAGAGGCCTCTGTCCTCGGGCTGGGGTCTGCTCAGGTGGACCTGCTGCACTTCCCTGGGCCCTTGGAGCAGCAGAGGTTGGAGGGACTTTGGTGGGTGGTGGGTAGCCAGGAGCAGCCCGTGTTCCCATCTGGCAAATACCTTGACATTCCTATGTGTCACAGGGTCACAACAGAATTAGCTGGCTTGCACTATCTTCCAGTGCCCACCCAGCACTGAGGACCAGGGAGAGACCCCAGCAGAGAGGCTGTGGGGCATGGCCCAGGGCAGGACCATAGGTGGGGGGCGAGAGAGGTCAGCCACAGGCAGAACCCCCCAGGTCAGGGCTGCACAGTGGCGAGTCCTTGCAGGGCACCCACCCCTCAAAGACACCCCCCACCCCCCGACACACATCCCTTAGAGACACTGTGTTCCGATGCTTGCTGCAGAGAGGGCTCGGAGTGTAGCAGTGGAGTTGACCGCAGAAGCGGGGGCAGCCCGCAGGGAGACAGGCCAGAGCCACTGGTAAAGCAAGAAGATGTCTCCCCTTCTCCCCACTCTGCCGCACGCAGCCGGCCCTGATGAGGCCCGTGCTGGCTGATCACATCCCCCCGTCCACTCCTGGCAGCCAGTCCCAGCTCAAGCTGGCCTGAGCACAGGAGAGGGGGTTTTGCTGGAAAATACATTCATATGCTTCTGCCATGGTGGAAAGTTTACGCAAAGCTAATGGGTTCTGAAATTCCAGTTGGCTCTGCGGGAGGCCTAAGGCAGCCAGAGCTTCTGAGACTCCGCTGGCGTTGACTGAGCTCCTACCGTGTGCCATGCACAGTGGCCGAGGCCGGCAGCAGAGGGAACAGCACGTGCAAAGGCCAGGGTGGGAAGGCCTGGCACGGTTGGCAGAGGGGCTGCAGAGGGAGCCCCAGGAAGACTCTGTGAGGGACAGAGGAGCTCAGGTCTGTGTTTGGCAAGAGCTGGAGGATGAAGAGGAGGAGAGGGGGAGGGGAGGTGTGGAGCTGGACAGAGGGACAGTCTGCAGTGAGAAGGGAGCGGGAGGATGATGCCTGGACATCTGCCTTCAGTGAATAGTCACCATTGCTTAATTACCTTCTAAAAGTTTGTTTCAGAAGACCCTGAGTGCCCACCTCACTGAGAAATGGTGCTCCCCACACTTCTGCCTCTCAGGGCTCCCTGGGGGTGACCTGACCACACCTGCCTGCTCGCCACTTTGTCCCCTGCTCGTGCAAGACCTGCCCAGACCTGTGTCCTTCCTCTGCCCTCGTTCCTTCCTGGCTGAGTTCTGACCTGGGCTATGTGGCAGGCTTGGGGAGAAGGGATCCAGGCTCAGGTCTGTGTCCTGTGCCAATGGGCTCTGCACTGTGACCTGCAGTGGGCCACATAACTTCGATAACCTCTCACTGCAATCTGAGGGGTGGGGTTCAACAGGAGACAAAGACGAGGGGCCTGGAGCAGACTCAGCATACAGCTGGTGCTCAAAAGGACTCTCCTCACGCAGCCCAGCTCTGGATGCAGAGCATGGGCATCCTCGTGGGAGGCAGTGGAACTGGCCACAGGAGTGTGTCATCAGAGTCCTGGACACTCACCTGGGCTCCTGCAGACACTAAGCTCTGCCAACTCCTGCACACACCGCCCTGTGGTAAGGCCTGCCTCCCTGGACGGCCCAGACTTCAGGGGCACCTCAGCACCCCACCCGCCTTGGTGATGAGGGATGGAGAGAGTCCGCTCATCTGTGGTGGGCCACACCATGGATGGGCTGCAGGACATGCACACTAAGGCTGCAGGCTGGACAGCTATCCTGCCAATGGGGACGGCTGTGAGGCCCACGTCGTTGGGGCCCCAGGGACCACTGCAAGGAGTTTAGGAATTGAGCCTGATGAGCTCTGGCACAACAACCACTTCCCATGCCCCACGAGGTAGTGTTTGGAGGGGTCCTAGACCCTCGGCAGCAGGCAGACCTGACCCGAGGTCAGCCATGTACTTGTCCTTCTTGCAGGCTATTACAGAGAGCACCTGGCTGGATGGCAGGAGTTGCCGAGTACAGCTGTGCAGGGTGGGCACTGCGCAAGCTAAGGGAGCATGCATTTGAGTGACCTCCCAAGCCATCTTGGCTCACATGCAGCGGCTGTGCAGGATGTGGAAATTGCCACGCCACCACGGTGGTGACAAGCACGTGGCACACCCTCCATTTGCACTGCCCTGGGTGCCCTTCTGTCCCCCAGAGCTGGTCAGCAGGTGAGGGGTTGCAGCCTCTACTGGGTAGTTCAAACACATGCACCATGTGGCACCCTTAACTACTCACTGTTCAGAGCCGAGCACAGAGCAAACGCTTAGTAGGTACATGCTGGATAAATGATTGGTTGTGAAAGGAGCTGGACAGATGTGGGGAAGAGGCCAGGAAGAGTGGGGCCCTGGACCAACGTGAGGGTGTTGGGGGGACGTGGGGGAGGGGCTGGGGAAGGCGGGAGGCTGGAAGCATGGTGTAGTGGATTGAATTATGTCCCTCCAAAACTCCCTGAAGCTTGAATTGTGTACCCCAACTTTTACATGTTAGAAATTTAGACCCACTGTGACTGTTAAGAGGATGGGAAATCCTATTATCGTAATTAAAAGGTGGAGCCTTGAAGAGGTGATTGGATTGTAGGACCCTGCAGTAGTGAATGGATTAAAAATGGTGGCCAGGGGCGTGGTTCTGAGGGCTTTAAAAGAAGAGGAGAGTCTGTCTCTCTCTCTCTGCTCTCTCTGCTTCCACCATCTTGCAATGCAAGACCCCTGGGTGACTGTCGCCACCACCAGATGGACTTTGGACTTCCCGCAGAAACTGTAAGCAATAAATTTCATTCTCTTTATAAATCACACAGTTCCAAATATTTTGTTATGTTATAAGTAACATAAACAGACTAATACAGAAAATTGGTACGAGGAGTGGAGTGTTGCTTATAACAAATACATGAAAATGCGGAAACGGCTTTGGAACTGGGTGTTGGGCAAAGGTTGGAGAAGTTTGGAGGACTCAGAAGAAAACCAGGGAAAGTTTCAGAGATGGGTTAAATGGTGGTGACCAGAATGCTGATAGAAATATGGACTGTGAAGACCATTTTAAGGAGGTCTCAGTTAGAAATAAGAAGGAATTCTTTGGAAACTGTGGCAAAGATCACCCTTGCTGTGAACTGGCAGCAAACTTGGCTGTGTTCTGTCCATGCCCTAGGAGTTTGTGGAAGTGGGAACTTAGGAGTTGTGAACCAGAATTTTTGGTGGAAGAAACTTCTAAGCAGCAAAGCATTAAGGACGATGCATGGCTACTTGCAACAGCCTATGCTGAGTTATGGTGACAAAGGCATGACATAAAGCCAGAATTTAAAAGGGAAGCAGAATGTAAAAATTTAGAAAATTTGCATCCTGGCCAAGTGGTAGAGAAACAGAAAGCATGCAATGGTGCAGCCCAGCGATCATTAGCTAAGATGATTAGTACAAAGGAAAGGGATTATCAAGAGAAGGAGAAAAAGGCCCTAAAGGCACTGCAGAAGCCTCTGGGGCCAACCCTTCCATTTCAGGCCCAGAGGTCAAGGGAGACAGAATGGTCTTGGAGAACAGGCCTGAGGTGCCCTCCATGGGCTCACTACTCAGGACAACCTTGGGAAGGTGCTTCCAGCACCAGCACCCCAGCTACTTTGGCTGTTCCAGCTGTGGGTGAATTGGCCCCAGGTGTGGCTGGACCCACAGCTTTGGAAAATACAAGCTGGAAGACTTGGCAGCATCCACGTGGTGTTAGGTCTGCAGGCTCACAGAATGCTGGAGCTAGGAAGGCCTGGGAGCTTCCACTGTGATTTCAGAGGATGTATGGAAAAGTCTGGGGGCCCAGGAAGAGATCCGTCACAGGAGTGGATTCACTGCATAGAGCATTCACTAGAGCAATGTTGAGTGGAAGTGTGGGGTCAGAGCTGGAGCAGAGAAACCCCATTAGCACCATGCCTAGTAGAGCTGTAGAAGTGGGATGGCCATGGAGACCCCAGACCTGTGCAGCTATCAGAGTGGAACACCCGCCTGGGAGAGCTGAAGTGTGGCCTGAGACCAGGAAAGCCATAGGAGTGGAGCTGCCAGAGGACTTGGGGACCCAACCCCCACGCCAGTGGGCAGAGGACATCAAACATGAAGTCAAGGTACGTGATTCACCAGCTTTGAGATTTAATGCCTGCCCTGCTGGGTTTCAGACTTATTTGGGACCTGTTACATCTTTCTTCTGGCCTATTTCTCCCTTTTGGAATGGGAATATGCAGCCTACGCTTGTCCCACCATTGTATCTTGGAAGCAGGTAACTTGTATTGATTTTGCAGATGGGACTTTGAACTTTGGACTCTTGAGTTGAAACAAGTTAAGGCTTTGGGGGATGAAATGAATGCATTTGCATGTGAAAGGACATGAGTTTTGGGGGCCAGGGGTGGAATCTAGTGGATTGAATTATGTCCCCCGCAAACTCCCTGAAGCTTGAATTGTGTCCCCCAAGCTTTATGTATTAGAAACTTAGCCCCCACTGTGACTGTTAAAAGGATGGGAAATCCTATTATGGTAATTTGAAGGTGGAGCCTTGAAGAGGTGATTGGATTGTAGGACCGTGCAGTAGTGAGTGGATTAAAAATGGTGGTCAGGGGTGTGGTTCTGAGGGCTTTATAAGAAGAGGAGAGTCTTTCTCTCTCTGCTCTCTCTGCTTCCACCATCTTGCAATGTGAGACCCCTGGGTCACTGTCACCACCACCAGATGGACTTTGGACTTCTCAGCCTCAGAAACTGTAAGCAATAAATATCGTTTTTCTTTATAAATCACCCGGTTCCAGGGATTTGTTATAAGCAACAAAAATGGACTAATATAGAACGGGTGCTGAGGGGTGTGGGTTTCCACAGCTCCTCACCCGGAGTTCCAAGGCCGCTTCGGGAAAGCAGGGTGCCCAGGTGGGGCGGGGTTTGTTGAAACTGCCCTGGTCTTGGAGCACAGCAGGGAAGGAAATACCGCCCCAGCGCTGGCCTGCAGGGAGCCTGGCCCATATGGCCTGGCCTCAGGGGTACAGCGAGCAAACATGGCCAGATACCACTTGTCCCCTGCTGGGCCGGCGTCACCACTTTCTGAGTGGTGCTGTCTCAGCTGCCAACCCTAGGAGGCCAGCCAGGCAGGCCTGGGGTGGGCGCCCTGGCATGGGGGTGGGGGCTTCACCCACAGAACTGTCATTATCCTTGTCAGCAGCCTGGCTGCAGGTGGGGAAACCAAGGAAGGGCCTTGAGGTGAGCACCTGCCAAGATGGGATCAGAGCCCCTGGCCTCCACCTCCCCACGCAGAAAGTGCCCCTCTGTTATTAGGTTGGGGCCAGGGTCAGGGTCACCTAACGGCAGAACCAGAGAGGGAGGTCTGAGCACAGGCTGGACGCTGGCATCTCTCCACGGTCCTGGCGAGGCTGAGACCCCCACGTTTGTCTTGCGTTCTACCCCACGACGTGGTCCTCAGCTTGAGTCTTCTTCTTCTTCTTTTTTTTTAATTCCCTATAAATGATGACCGGTAAGGGGATCTTAACCATTGACTTGGTGTTGTCAGCACCACGCTCTCCCAAGTGAACTAACCGGCCATCCCTACGTAGGGATCCGAACCCGTGGCCTTGGTGTTATCAGCACCGCATTCTCCCGAGTGAGCCACGGGCCGGCCCATTCAGCTGAGTCTTAATACCCTGCCTGCCCCAGATACTCCGGAAAGAATCACCAGGAGGCTCCAGATAGTCCCTGGGTATCCGCATATACTTCAGCCCAGGCTCAGAATCAAGGCTAGAAGTGCCTGAAAAGAGGGCAGAGAGAAGAACATTCCAGAAGGGATAGTTTGGTGCAGAACATCCAGACAGTACACAAGAAGACATGGAGTCTCCTTTTGACCTGTAGCGCACGGGCACTGGGATGGCCCCTGCACCCCCCACCCCCAGCCCATGGAAGGTGCTCCCCCAGGGGACCAGCCAAGGCAGCCAGGGCTCCTCTCCTTACGCACTGGGGCTGCAGGCGGGTCGCGTGAGCTCGGCCAGTGTCAGCATCCTCACGTGGGATAAGGGGCGTGTTCCTACCTTGTGATGCACATTAGGTGATCACATTAGATGCTGTGGACGTAGAAGCCCTGTAAGCCACGTCGTGTGTGCTTCTTCTGCAGCTGTAGCACAGCGCACTTTGGAGGCAGCTGAGCTGGAGTTTGTATCCCAGCCCCTGACTGCGGGCTGCTCACCCACCACCTCTCAGAGCTGCGTCCCTGCTGCAGGTGCAAGAGAAATGGGATGTTGGAACACAGACTGTGCGTGTCTGGCCCCGATGGACCCTGGCTCTCAGGCAGCCTTGCACACGCCTCCCCTCGGCTTCCCCTGAGCATTCAAACCACCTGGCGTTCCCACAGCTTGGGGTTTTCCCAGACACACACACAGCCTTTTTCCTCTGGGCAGTGGCAGCCTGGACAGACTTGACCTCTGGCCTCTGGGTGTGTTGTACCCCGTGTCAGAGGGAACTTGGACGAGCCATGAAGCCACCCTCTGCCTCAGTTTCCTTATCTGAGATGGGTGGAATTGTCTGGCTCCTGGGTAGGCTCACAAAAATCCCACAAGTGCATTGTTGCATACCAGTCTGCTCAGGCTATGTGAAGGTTAATTCTAGATGTCAACCTGGTTAGATGAAGGAATGCTGAGAAACCTGGTAAAGCAATCTTTTCAGGTGTGTCCATGAGGGTGTTTCCAGCAGAGATTAGTATGACAGTCTGAGTGGCCTGGGTGTGAAAGACCCACCCTCAGTGTGGGTGGGAACCATCCAATCCGCTGGGGGTCCGGAGAGAACAAAAGACAGAGGAAAGAGGTGAATTTCAATCTCTCTTGATCTGCTGGAGCTGGGATACACTCTTCTCTCCTGTCTGTGGACATCAGAACTCAAGACTCTTCAGCTTTTGGGTTCCAGAACTTATTACACCAGGGACACCATCAGCTTCCCTGGTTTTGAGGCCTTTGGACTTGGACTGAGCCACACTACAGGCATCCAGTTTATAGATGGCTTATCGTGGGACTTTTCTTCATAGTCACGTGAGCTAATTCCCCTAATAAATCCCTCTCATATAATTATAACATATCCCATTGATTCGGTTTCTCTGGAGAACCCTGACTAATACAGGCTGCCATAGCAGTTTCCACAGTCTGGGCAGCTTGAGCCACAGACATTCATTTTCTCACAGTCCTAGTGGCTAGAAGTCCAAGATCAAGGTGTGCGCAGGCTGGTTTCTCCTGAGGCCTCTCTCTTTGGCTTGTAAATGCCATCTTCTCCCTGTGTCCTCACATGGTTGTCTCTCATGCATGTGTTTGTGTCCTAGTCTTATAAGGACACCAGTCAGATTGGACTAGGGCCCACCCTAATGAACTTACATTACCTTAATGACCTCCATAAAGGCCCTGTCTCCAAATACAGTCACATTCCGAGGTCCTGGGGATTAGGGCTTCAACATGTAAATTTGGGGAGGACATAATTCAGTCCATAATACCTTGTGTGGCCATTACTCCAGGAAGGACATGAAAAGCCAAGGTTTCAGCAGCATTGTGTTCACAGAGGAAGGCCTGGGACCCCCAAGGTCTTTGTTGCCGACCTTCTCTCCTTCCAGAGGGGCCGAGGCCCTGGAGCTGCCTCTGCCACACCGACCTTGCTCAGAGGGGCTGGGAGCAATGGCCTGTGCTGCTGCTGGTTTCCTCGCCTCCAGCTGCACGTGTCACCGTAGAGGCCAGCAACACCCCAGGGTGGCGAAGGCTGGGGATGAGCTGGCACCACGTCCTCCGGCAAGTTCAGAGTCTCCGCTCACAAGTCTTTAGCCTGTGTCCTCTCATTTTATACACGAGCTTCTGTGCAGGAGTAGAAATGCATGCCTTAAAAGTCCTCGGTCACCATAGCTGGTGGGTGAGTGTCTCTGGAAAGAGCATTTGCTCATTTAATAGGACTGAAAGGGAAGAGCGGCTTTGGCTTTTCTTCCCCTCATGATGGTTTTTAAAGAATTTAAACCACAATGATATTGCAAGATGAAAAATGGGTTTTTCACTGTCCAGTGAACTCCACCTAGTCGCATCGCACTCCAGCGTTGCTCCCACGGCTGTCCACATGTCCTGCCTACAGTAGACCTGCCTCCATCCATCCTTTCCCCACTGACCTCCATGGAGCACCTTGTGGGTCGGTCCTGTGAGGGGCATAGCGAGGAGACACCCCCTCCCTGGTCACGGGGCACAGAGGGGAGGCAGCCCCACCCACAGGTAAAGTGGCCACACATAGGCCCTGTCACAGATGCTGACCAGGAATAGAGCAGCTGCAGCCAGCACTGGAACTGGAGGGGCGGGGAGGACAGGGTCAGCACTGGGTCACAGCCACAGAACAAGCCCTGGGTAGTGACAGAAAAGCCCAAGTCATATGGGGAGGGGTGAGCAGCCTCACGTGTCGGAGTGATGAGACGACAGCTGTAAATGCTGTCATTGGGGCCCAGCGGCCAGACAGTCCTTCCCTCTGCAACATCGAGACCCACCCAAATCATTTCATTCATTCATTTACGTCTTCATTCACTCATATGTTCATTCATTCACTCATTCATTGACCCACCCATCCATCCACCCTCCCACCCATCCGTCCATCCTCCTTCAGTGCTTGACGAGCACTTCCTCTGTGTGTGGCCCTCTGCTGGGAGCTGAAGACACAAGGTTCAGACCTGGTCCTTGACCTCCACAAACTTACAGACCATGGGGAGATTTGCCGCAAACCGGTCAGTGCTGTCCAGAGTATCGGGACAATTGTGGCCAATGTGAAGGTGGCTCGCCAAGCAATTCTTCTGACAAACAGGTCATAGCTGGGCAGGGGAAGAGATGGGCCACCATGGCGAGTCTTCCTGCCAAAACCAGACCCACACCCACAGGGGCTGTGGGTGGGCAAGTGGAGATGTGCCACAGAAGTGCACAGGGGGCCAGGTGCTCAGGCACCCTGCCCCAGTGGCTGTCCTAGGGGCTGGGCAGGCAAGTAGGCAGCAGTCCTGGCCTCGATGGCCTGGTGTGGAGGGAACACTCGCACCAAGACAAAGACTGCATGACCAAGCCTCCCGTGTGGGGCAAGCCTTCTGTGCAGGCCCAGGAAGCCCCTCCTGCAGCCACCCCAGATCCTGGAGAAGACCCACCATGGAGGTGGGAGGCCCAGAGGCCAAGAGCAGAGTGGGGGCCCCCCTGGGCACACGTGGAGCCGTGCAGGGTGGGATCCATCATTCTGCACCTCAGCATCTTCATGGTGCCACAGCATGGCCCCTCTCCTGTCCCCAGGGCTACTGGCCACCCCCGTTCCCCCCAGAATCCAGGCCCAGAGAATTGGCAGTGGTCCTGAGACTGCGCACAGCAGAACGGCCCAAGGAAGCGGAAGGGAGTGCAGATTCCCAGGCCCAGTTCAGTGGCCTGTGTTAGAGACTTTCACATGCGCTATTTCATCCACCCTTAAAACCCTGGAAGGCAAGTGCCTTTGTAACTTCCGTAAATGAGGAAACAACATATAAAGATCAGGCAATGTTCCCATGGCCTCACCGCAAGTGACTGAGTTTGGACTCAGACCTGGGCCTGCCCAGTGTATACTCTGCCTCTCACTCCCAGTGGCTGACAGGCGCATCATCCGACCAGGGTCTTTAAGGATGATAGCATAGGAAAACGTTCCTAAAAATCTACTTTGTTTTTATAAGCCTTTGTCTGGAGCATAGACAAAACATTTCGAGAGACGTCAAGAATTTCTGCAAACCAAATGAACGTCCTAAGAACCAATCCCAGAGGACACCGGCTGCGCAGCCGTTCTCGGGTTTTGTCTCCATGCCCCAAGTGTTCAGCCTTTGCAAGACAATGTGCATGTTCTCTTTTGCAAAGCAAACAGCTCTGCACGATGTGGGCCTCCTAGCTTGAGAGAACTTGAACAGCACTCATGACCAAATAAAAGGTTGAGCAAACTTCCTTCTGAACTCAGTGCTAATGGCCAAGGACTGGGCCACACCAACCAGGGGCGAGACCTCCGGTCTCATGAGTAAGCTTGCAAAGGGGGCGACCGTCCTCACACAGTCGCCTCACAATGTGGTATCCCCGCTGACCACTGCAGAGCTGGGGACGCCTTCCTTCAAGCATCACAAGCAAACGCAATCACTTTCCGGGTGGCTGCAGTAGCTGAGGTCAGTCCTTGCACTTGGATGGGACAGGATGGTGGAGAGTTCCTGGAAGCCACAGGAACTCTGGGTTCCCATGCAGAGCCACGCCGACCTCCTGGATTTAATATCAAAACCCAGAGCCTGAGAAGAGTCTCCTGATGTAAGTTTCAGGCTGCAGAGTGGAATGTGAAAGCAAACCAGAGACTGTCCTGGGATCGCTGGCAGCATCAAGAGGCACAGAAGCTCCCAGCTGGAGACTGAGGACATCCTCCCACACCCCACAGAGAGTGGAGCCTCTGAAACAGTCCCACAGGAGTCACCCAGTGGAGCTCTGCTGCAGTGTGCTAGGCCATGCAGTCCTGACTGTGGCCGAGGCCGGTCCTGGGTTCCACCTGAGCTCAGCCAGGTCCATCTCACCTGCCTGAACAAGTGGGCAGCTAGTGGCTCACACACCTAGAAAGTTCCTAGGTCTAGTCCACTGAGACGGAGCCTGGCACAAGTTAGGAAAAAGACACTTATTACCCACAGAAAGGCAGCAAGTATGAACAGAACCCTAGGATCGGGGTGAGCCAGTCCCTCAGGGCTCAGGAAAGCTGCCTGGGGTGGGTGGAGGCTTGTCTGCTCGTGCCCCGCATTGCACTGCAGAGGGACCCCGAAAGCACCTGCCCTGGGAGTTACACACTAGGTGCCACTGGGATTGCTGAGGGCAAGTGTTGCAGAATATCCTGTTCTGGGAGGAATGAGGACACAGCCTGCATCGTTCCAGACACCTCTTCTCTCAGGATATTGCAGTCTGGGTACATTCTGCCTGAGAGCTGCAGCAAGCATGGGAAGAGCTGGGTGGCCAAGGCCATTGGGGGCCTGTCCCCTACAGCCACGGCCCCTGGTGTCTGACCCCTATGGCTGTGCCCCTGCCACCTCACAGGCTGGCTTTAGCCTCAGGCTCAATCTGGCTCTATGGACAAAGCAGCACAAGGCTCCTTAGCGGCCATGATGACGTCCAGCGGGACCACTTCTGTCCCAGCATCCTATCAGTGCCAAGACTCAACCCAATGGGACCATTGGGCCTGGCCTGTCACTGAGCCAGCAACAGGGGCAAAGGGAATGAACTGAGCCGAGGAGCTTACGCCAAGATGGGCCCAGCCCTGGACCTGGAGGTGGGCAGCTTCCTGAGGCTCAGAGGCTGCCTAAAATGGGAAGGAAGGCTGGACAGAACCGGGGTTCTGCTTAGGAGGAGGAAGGGCTCAGAAACTGGACAGAAAGCCCACAAGGGCCCCATGAGAGGAGGAAAACCACCTGACCTCCAGCGGGCCCGTGGCTGGGGTGCTCTTCTGATGAGGACCACTGTCCTGTGGGACACAGTCCACAGGAAAAGTCAGCGAAGTGTCTAAAATGCCATGTGAACCATGTGGGCAGAAAGGAGCCTTCCTGTGACTAGGGGACGGGATCTCGTGTTCATTGTCCTTGCACAGTGCTCAGTGGTTAGATGCTTGGTAAATACTGCTTGGACAGGCACTCTCCGCCAGTGGGCTAGAAGCAGCTTAAATCTTTCAGGGGGTGGGAGATACAAAACCTTAGCGGAAAAGTGATGAGAGCTTGGGCTGAGTTGTCAGAAGTGCATCAAAAGTGATAGTCCCCAAATGGCTGCTCCATGTCAATGACACATCCTGCAATGAAAAGGAGTACCTGCACCTCCAGTGCCACCAACTGCCTTAGCAACAGCAGTGACGAAGCCTTCAACCCCCAGGCAACAACGGCTCTCACAGACGGCGGTGGGTCACGGCTGATTTTTATCTTCTGCACACTCTTGGAGTTTTCTAAACGTTTTCCACTTGGGTGCACCCGAGTTGTGCCCCACACAGCTGCAAGAAGCTCTCTCCTCATTTACACCCAGGGTGAGAAGCATCTCTCGTTCTGCAGGCATCTCCCTCAGTGAGTCATGGAGTTTTCCAGCCGTTGGCACAGCCATGGACACACGGGTCTGTCTTTCAGTCTGTCTTTCCAGTACGTCTTCCACGTGGCATCATGCTGATGCAAACTGAAGGCACTTCCTTAAGGTCAGAAGCCATGCAATGGTGTCCACCATCACCAGTGTGGAAGATTGTTCTGGCAGGGCCGGCAGATGTCATTAGACAGGAAATTTAAATGGCTTGTACAAGTTTTGGAAAGGTAAGGGCATACCCATCACTACTTGTCAATGATGCAGGAAAACACCCAAAGAGAATCAGTGTAAGACTATAATAATTAAATAAGGTTTTAATAAGGTGACCAGTAACAAAATAAATATATAAAAATCAGATAACATTCTATTAAAAACAATTTGAAGATCTCAGATGAGAAGACTACTTACTATAAAGATATACATTCTCCTGATGTTAATCTATAAGTTAAATAAAATCTCCAAACAAATTCCAAAGAACTTTAATTTGGGATGGGAGAATGCCCAGACTAGATAAAACAATACCAGTTTATACACCTAAGAAATTTTTGAAAAAGACAGATGAGGTTTTATTTCTGCCAACAGATTAAAAGTATGAGAAACACAACGATGAAAACAATAGAAGCTGATATGAGAAGCGACAATAAAATGGGAAAATGCAGAAACAGATGCAGGCACATACTGATGCTGGCACTGGATACAAGGGCATCTCAGGCTGGTGCATTCTTCAGTGGCCTACCCACTGAAATGTCCATCTCACACCATCCCTCAAAATAAATTTCCAATCAATTAAACACTGAAATGTACTCAAAGAAAAATCAACGCAAGTGAAAATAATCTTGGTGTGGGAGACGACTTTCCGAACACGACCTCAAAGGCTGGGATACAGAAGATGCTTAGTTTTTTAATTTATATATTTTCCTGATTTAAAAATTTTAATGTAGCCATGTTAAGTCAAAAAGAGAAGATTTAACACAATTAAAAGGCAAACGACAAAGGAGGAGAAACAATTTACAAGGGATACGCCAAAGGTTTACTATTCTCAGTATGTAAGGATCCTTTACACATTGACGAGATGTTTTAAAAACTGGATGCTGAGCTGCCCCGTGGCTCACTGGGGAGAGTGTGGTGCTGGTAACACCAAGGCCATGGGTTCGGATCCCGATGTAGGGATGGCCGGTTTGCTCACTGGTGAGCGTGGTGCTGACAACACCAAGGGTTAAGATCCCCTTACCAGTCATCTTTTTAAAAAAAATTAAAAATAAAAATTGGAATAAAACTTATTAAAGAAAATATAGGAGAAACCCTTCAGCAAATAGGGCTGGGCACAGACTTCATGAATATGACCCCAAAAGCACGGGCAACCAAAGGAAAAATAAACAAATGGGACTATATCAAACTAAAAAGTTTCTGCACAGCAAAAGAAACAATTAACAGAGCTAAAAGACAGCCAACTTGTAACAACTACAAAAAAAGTATAGTTGTTATATCTTCTTCCCCTTGTAACAACTACAAAAAAAGTATAGTTGTTATATCTTCTTCCCCTTGTAACAACTACAAAAAAAGTATAGTTGTTATATCTTCTTCCCCTTGTAACAACTACAAAAAAAGTATAGTTGTTATATCTTCTTCCCCTTGTAACAACTACAAAAAAAGTATAGTTGTTATATCTTCTTCCCCTTGTAACAACTACAAAAAAAGTATAGTTGTTATATCTTCTTCCCCTTGTAACAACTACAAAAAAAGTATAGTTGTTATATCTTCTTCCCCTTGTAACAACTACAAAAAAAGTATAGTTGTTATATCTTCTTCCCCTTGTAACAACTACAAAAAAAGTATAGTTGTTATATCTTCTTCCCCGTTACAACAAACAAACGGAAAGGACATTCTTGGGGGGGAGGGGAGAGAGGGAGGAGGGCGGGAAGTGTCGGTGGTGGGCCATAATAATCATATACATTGTATATTGACAAAATAAAAAATTAAAAAAAAAAAATAAATAAATAAAGTCTTTGCCCAATCCTGCTTCCTGAAAAAAAAAAAATAAAAATAAAAATAAAAATTGGATGCTCCATCAGGCAAAGAACAAGAACAGGTGAGTGTCACAGCAGGACAAACAGACTGGAATACGTGAGAAGACACGTCCGTCCTCAGCGGGAGTGAAAAACCGCGATTCCACACGGGAGATGCTGATTTCCTTCTGTCAGAGGGTAACAGGCCGCGTAAAGCCACTGCTGGGAAGACCCTTGTAGAGGGCACGAAGCCTCCGCCTTCCTGGAGAGCGGCTGAGGAGGAGCAGGCTCACCGTCTATGAGCAGGGCGCCGTCCACCCGCCAGGCTCCACGTGTGTGCTCTCCTGAATTCACCCGTTTCAATGCTGACAACCACGGGATGAAGGAGATTCTCTTGTGTCCTTCCTATTTCATAACGAGGGAAGTCACAACACATCCGGTAAATGGTGCCATCAGATCCACCAGGAGCCTGCCCCAGACCCTGCACTCTCATCTGCCCCTTGTCCCTTTGCCTGCTCCACGACCTCCCACTCTGGCAATATGGTCCCTAAGTCCCACCGTGCAGAGTGTCTGTCCCAGCAAGCCCATTCCAGGAGCTGACCCGGCACACAGACGCTTGTGCAGAAATGACCACTGCAGAGTGGGTTAAAGCAGAAACTTCTACATCTCTGCCTCTCAGCAGGTTTGTTGATCTTGTACATTGATGTCGCTTGATATGGGAAATGGCTGAAACATGCCTTTAAGTGGGAAAAAATGTCCTCGAAGAGTGTGATCCCATTTTTAATGGAAAAACCACACCCACCCACACATACGCACAGAGGAAGAAAGGCTTGGGAGCGGTGTGGCTGACGCGGTACTGGTGGATGAGATGAAACTCTGCACAGGGGCGAAGGGACAGAGGCCCTCCAGGTGGGGCGGGGGCAGGGACAAGCATGGTCAGGGTCTGGCTCCAGGGCTGGATGGAGCCAACCCGACATAAGCCAAGGATTTCTGTGAATCTAATTGTTTTCCTGTGGCCCACAAGTGAATAAATATAACATACAATGCTTACTTCTGAGGGTGAGGCTGTAAGCGGTGTTTGTTTTCTTCTTTTCTATATTACCAAAATAGTACCTGACAACCATGCGTCACTTTTACAATCAGAAAGTGTTAGAAAGCAATGAGATTAAATTTTAAAATTTTATTCCAATTATTCAAGTTTTTGTTTTTTTTTAATAGATGACCGGTAAGGGGATCTTAACCCTCGACTTGGTGTTGTCAGCACCACGCTCAGCCAGTGAGCAAACCGGCCATCCCTATAGGGGATCCGAACCTGGGGCCCCGGTGTTATCAGCACCGCACACTTCCCAAGTGAGCCACGGGCCAGCCCCAATTATTCAAGTTTTTGTTTTTTTTTAATAGATGACCGGTAAGGGGATCTTAACCCTCGACTTCGTGTTGTCAGCACCACGCTCAGCCAGTGAGCAAACCGGCCATCCCTATAGGGGATCCGAACCTGGGGCCCCGGTGTTATCAGCACCACACACTTCCCAAGTGAGCCACGGGCCAGCCCCAATTATTCAAGTTTTTACTGCAGTGTTTTCAAATGTTTGTTAAAGTGGTCTTTACTTAAAACGTAGCTTCTATAATGTTGCCTCTACACCTTAACCTACTCCACTGCTGCGGGCGGCTAAGTCCCCACAGTCCCCTGGGGCAGGACCATGAGTGGGGTTGTGCCCCGCCATGCACAGCCATGGAACGCGGCCTGGGCCCTCTGCGGCTCACAGCTGTGCTTTCATGCTGACTCGCACGCGTGTCAGCCCCATGCTCCCAGGAAAGCATGCCAGCCCCATACTTCTTCAGGAACAAAGACACTTCTGATAGGTGGGTGTGAAAGTAGAGGGACCTCTGCAGCTACACATCGCCAATCATTCCTGAGTCAAAGAAGTTGGGCCTGTTGACGCCAACAGGAAGATGTGTTTATTTCTCTAGATGCGACATGCTCTTAAAATTGGACAACTTCTATGACCTGCTGGTGGGGGAACAGGAAGTATCAGATCACAGACTAGATGATAAGCCAAAGTGCCAAATGATAAAAAAGGCAAAACAAGACAGCCCTCTGGGATGCCCAGATGAGGCTCAGTCACTCGCGGGCTGGGGCCGAGGCTGCTCTGAGTGGTATGATGGGCAGAGTGTGCTGTGACCCCAACCAGGGCTGGACACCACCAAGAAACCAGCATCAGAGGACTCCAGAGTCAATTCCCATTGTGTAGAAAAGCTATGGATGGAGGTAAAGAAGCCCTGTCCACACAGACAGCCCCATCGGGACCTACGGGGGTCACCCGATAGAATCTGCATGACCCCCTGTGGCAGGGCCACTCGGGCCTATCCGCTCGGAGCAGAGGTCTGGGCCCTGGGGACCCCTGGGCCTCCGTGAGGCATGCGCCCCTCCCTCTGGCACTGGCAGGCACCTCTGGTCTACTAATTGGGTTTGCACTCAGGACCGCCCCATCTAACCTGCCAAGGGTCTGGAACATTTTCTTTTGTTCCTGTTCTCTCTGGAAGCAGGAAGAGCAGATCACAATGGCCAAAACATCCTTAAAAACACGAAGAGTTCATTTAAATCTAAGGAAGCTGCTGAACTAGAGATACTGAATTCAGGTGGAGGCTGCTCCTAGTTAAAGTGATAAAAGACCCTGGCAACTACCTGTGACCTCGACGTTGAGGGCTCATGGGTCCAGCTCGGACACTTCCTGGCTGCTGCCCATGGCAGCTCTTTAGCCTTTCTGGAGCAGTTTCATTGCCTGTGAAACAGGGCTGACAAGCCTCCTCACACAAGTGTCTGAGGGGACGAAATGACGAACAGAAAGCACCAAGCCCGGTGCCAGTGTGCTGTACCCCCACTTGCCCCTCAGATGCCGCCTGAGCACTGTGGCAGGGGGCAGGGGGAGGAAGGGGCCTGTCTCTTTTCTAGGCATGAAAACTGAGCCGTGAGAAGTTAACTAGCTTCCAGAGCTGGAAATTCAGTCTTCGAAAACAGATTCTTGACCATGCCCTCCAGGCACTCAGAAGCTCTCTGGGCTCTTTTGAAGAGGAAGAGCTGGTCCTCTTTGGTGCAGCACCACCCAAGGGAACCTGGGTCACATCGGTTGCACAGTGACAAAGGGCATCCAAGGTGACAGAGGGCACCGATGGCCACAGAGATGGGGAGGACACTGGGGCTCCCCACAGCCAATGACAAAGGCCCTGTGACCTCCTGGGTTGATGAGAGGTCAAGAAGCATAATTAGGAGCCAAGGCAAACCTGAAAACAGAGACCAACAGTGAGGATGAAGAACCAGCGAACCAAACCCCTCGGCCCGACGGCGGAAGCCCGGGCACCTGATGTGGACGCTCGTCACCATCCTCAGTGGCACCTGCGGCCACAGACCGGGTCAGCGCTGTGGGAATATGCCACAAGCAAGAAAGGGTCTGCTGAGCAAACACTCGGTGGGGACAAACAGCATGGAGCACTTTACCTACTTCAGGGACAAACTGATCACACCTAAGGTCATTTACGTGCAGCTGGGAGGTTGAAGACTAAATTGTCCAGACATTCAAATCATTATGTATTTTTTCTCTGGAAACATTTCCTGAATGGAAACTTTTAGTTCCACAAAAGAAAGTAATAAAATGAATTTTTTTTTCCCCTTAAAAATCTTAAACTATGTCATTCATACAGTCTATGGTGCAAATTAATAGGTTATAATTACATGGTAAAGTCAAACTAGAGTTAACAAAGAATCAGACTGACATCAGTAATTCCTCAGTGAAGCAGAGCTTTGTAAAAAATCTCATGTGAATTCAAAAGATCATGTGACAAGAAAATCCCTAATTATGAGCAGTCTGCTTTATGTTCAGTATCTGTATCTGAAAATAGAATGTGCAAATTCGAATTATCAGAAAGCCCACAGCCCACCAGGAAGCCATGACGGTGTAAGTTTTCTTTTCACTATGACTCCTGATGAGCCCAGCACGTGGTTACCCCTCCTGGCAGGCCCTCCTGGCCGCGACTATAGCTTCGACCTCAGGCGGCCCACGGCAGGCTTGTTGGCAGAGAACTCCGGCCACCATGATGGCCTGGCCAGCACGTTGCTGCCCTGCAGGACAGTGGTCCAGAGGTTTTTATAGAGCTGCAAAAACAAGTGCGTACATAAATGAGTGGCAAATGATAAAAAAAAAGACCCGTCAGAGGCAGAATGTGCAAAGGCAGCTTCTCATAAGATTTTGTTAAAAACACAGGAAATTCTCTGTCACTTTTCGGAAAAAGTTTCAAATAATTTAATTTATATAAACCTTTTATTTCTTAAGTAGAAAGCAATTAGGAAAATTCAATTATAAAGTACCATGAAATGCATTTATGATGAAGAACATCCCACTCGTCCTTTCCTTTGGAAACTACTGTAGAAAGTGGACATTCTGCTTCTTCACAACGTGGCCACCACGGAATGCTACAAGTCCACAGTTCCCATTTGCTCTGAGATCTGTCCTCCCGTGCCCCATGCGGCTGCTGGCTGGCATGGGCCAGATGTGGCTGAGCAGCAGGACGATGGCCTGTCGAGCACACTGTCCATGGCACACCAGCCCAGCACATGGTCTCTCTCTCCTCCAGCAGCCTCTTTCAGGACTTTCAAACCCAACTGCCCTCAGCCTACACTGCCTCACTGGAGACATGGGGAGGGCAGTTCATATCTCGGAGGAAGGTCTTGAGAATCACACGTGCCTGATAAATGACACTTCACCTGCTCAAGACCGAAGGGACAGAGCTGGGGCTGGGCATGGCTAGGCGAGACTCAGAATGAACCGGTCTGTCATGATGCAGGAAAATGGCCTACTTTGCCTCTGGCTGACATTGACCACTTTTACTTTTAAGAAACCATTCTGCCTGCACCTGCTAAATGCATTCACCAACTCCTTCAACACTCTGCTATTCTTGGCTCCCAAAGAGACGCTGCCTCAGGCTGCATGTCCACGGGTCACAAATCCCAGGTCTCTTTCACCATCTGGTACACTGCACCTCATTTAATGACAGTCTCTTCATTTAATGATGATCTCCTACGACTGTGTTCATTCATTTAAAGTAAACTTCCTACCTGGCAGCACCTGGTTAAAACACCAGTTCTTTAAACCTGGGATAAATACACATTTATAAACCATCCTGCCAGGTGGTGGTGCCTCTGGTTGGCTCTGGTTTTAACTGCAGAGCCCGAGCTGGAGGGCCCTCTCCATTGTGGAGATGAGCTTTCCTGCCTCCTTTAGAGCAGGGCGCAGCGCTCAGGCGCCCAAGCACACTCTGGTTCTTTCTGCATGGGACACACAGTCCCATGTGCTTGGGGGTCCTCTGTGGCAGGCCCTGCTTGTGCTCATCTCCTCCTTGTAAGCCGACTAAGCCCTCCACTGTGGGCAGGGCAAGCCCCTCTCCTCCACGTTCCCCCAGGACCTAAGGTCTCCTCGCTTATCTTCTCTCCCAGCCGCAGGGCACAGATTTCTACCCAAGTCCTGGTTCTGCTGCTTCCTGGATGGGCAACTCTGGGCGACCCACCAGGCTTCCCTGGATCTCAGCCGCTCCTCAGCAGAGTGGACGTGATACACACCCCGTGTGGGACTCAGGGGGTGTCTGGCTGTGAGCACAACAGCTAGAGTCCATAGGCCCTTTGTAGATACTGCTGTCCCTGCCCCTTCCTGATCCGACAAGGGCTTCCCCATGCTGTCCTGCCCAGCCCAGTATACCTCATGGATGCGGCCTGGGCCGTGCTGAGGCCAGGCACCTGCTACATAAGTCCTTTGTGGCCTTATAAGGTACTGATTTTCAGTGTCCCCTGAAGATAGATGGGAGTTCCTGTCCACGGACGTTCAGTCTCCATTTAAGCAGGGCCCCACACAGGCAGCAGGTGCCTCAGCAGAAACATGGTCTTGGGGGCTGGGGTTAGGGTTAAATCCCACTCACAGCTCACAAGCATGACAGCCTCAGGCACAGGACTTACACACTCTGAAATACCAGGCCCTGAGGTAAGAAAGGGACAAGAGCCCCGTACATAGTGAGGTGCTGGGAAACACCCTGTGGTCCCATGAGCACCACCACACGGTGGGGACTCATGCAGGGAGACGTGAGGGCCACGCAGCAGGACACCAGGGCTGCGTGCCTGGAGGCCAGAGATGGCTTCTCCGAGGAGTCGCATTCACCTTAGATGAACAAACAGAAGAGGGCTCCCAGCAATGGGAACCGCATGTGCAAAGGCCCTGGGGTGGGAATGCACCCAGCACGTTAGAAGGAGAGAGGGAGGACGGTGAGGCTGGAGCATGGAGGCAGCAGTGGTGGCATGGCAGCGCTGGAGAGCCAGCAGAGGTCAGCTGTGCAGGGCAGGGTGCATGGGAGAGTCTCGGCTCTGTTTCAGGTGAAGGGTGCAATCAGAGGAATGACCAGACCCGATTTGCTTTTAAAGAAATTATTCTGGAGCACAGGGCAAGACAGATCAGGGAGCTACGCAGAGGCTGCCAGGCAAGTGCAGGTGGGAGGGGAGGGGAGAGTGGCCCCAACGACAGCCGTGGATGAGTGAGAGAGGACAGATGGTGCGGGGGCTGGGGTCAGGGGTGGGGCAGAGAGGACATGAAGATGACACCTAAGGCTTTAATCTAGGCCAGGTGGACTGTTACACCCCTGGCCAGGAGGAGGAGGACCAGGGAAGCAGGGGGTGGGCGAGAGTGGGTGTCACGTTAGGCATGAGGTGCCGGTCCTTTGTGTGTGGAATTCAGGGGGGCAGGAGCCAGCGCTGTGAGATGGGACAAGACCCAGGACTGGGGTGGGCGTGGGGAAGCAAGAGGGGGATGCAGCGCCCAGGCCTCACGCCGGTGTGTGCCACCACCACTGTCACAGCTTGACCTACGATGGGGCCACCCTGCCACCCCACTCAGAGGAAGCGGCAGGCGGGATGGGCAAGTCAGGAGACCACAGGCCAGTGTGGCAAAGAACCAGAGTGAGACCGCCCACCTTCTCCTGGACCCTCCCTCTCTGGAAGCTCCCCCGAATGTGATGCTTTTCACGAGGCACCCAGGACTCCTGCCCACCATCATCCTGTCAGGCTCTGCAGAAACTCCCACCAGTCCCCACAGCTCCAGCCCCAGCCACCGGCAACAAAGGGGAGGCCTCCCTTTACCTCGCCGTCGGCTCTGCCAATTGGGGAGTCCAGGAAAAAGTCCGGAGGAGCAATCACGTCTACCAGGGCGACTGCATCATCTTTCAGCTGTTGGAAAACAAAGTCCATGCACTTGGCAACTGCCAGAAATTTCCATGGTGACCACTGAGCAACAGAGCCCCGGCCCAAGGGTTGCTGTGACCCACTAGCAACTGGTAGCCCGAGCAGGCACACACCACGCTGTTACGAGTGTGCTATCTTTTCCCTGGCTGGGTCGCAGGTTCCTTTGGTGTGTATTTGAATACTTTCACCATGTTGTATTCACTCAATACTTCTGATGTCCGTGTTTTTCTCAACAAAGTAGGGACTGCTCATAAAGGTGGGCGCCCCACAGCTCATTAATCAGCAGCTGTCTTCAGAGGTTTGTCACTAGTCCCTGACTGATCTGGGCAACCGCTGTTCCCACATAGGAAAATATGTCCAGAAAACGTGTCATAAAGCACTTATGAGCACCTGGGAAAGTCATAATACTACGAAGGCTGTTCAGTTGGTAGGAGTTTTATTACTCTTCCATTCCATTATACAAATTATTATTCAATATGACAACAAGATTTATAGAAGGAGGCTCCCCCAAACTTTCTTGAAATGCAAATTTTTTCTTAAATTAACTATTATTGGATGCGCGCTGTACTGCACAGAATGCTGAAGTGGGAATGTGATACTATGACACGTACACTTTGCTTTTCATCCACCGTTCCCAGCTTCTTCTAACCTTCCCCTTGCTGTCTGTCTTGGACCTGGCCATAAAGAAATTCTCTGACCCATCTTAACTGACTGTAGGTCATAAGACCCTCATCCCAGAAAGGGTCCTGCCGCATGCACAGGTGGAAGAAATGCTGCACACAGAGCCCGGGAAGAACCCGAGCAGACAGGCCTCGCTGGGCTTCCCCACCCAGGCTGCCAGGCTGTTAGGGTTAGGTCAGACCCTTTTTGTCCAAGCACACGTCCACACGGCTGTCCATGCTTGAATCATGCCTGCGTCATGAAGCTTCCATAAAAACCCGAGAGCACAGGGTTCAGCAATAGCTGAACACCTGGAGGTTCCTGGAGGGTGGTGCACCTGGGGAGGGCCTGGAAGCTCCACGCCCCTTCCCTTATACCTCACCCCGTGCATCTCTTCACCTGTATCCTTTGTAATAAACCAGCAAATGTAAGTATTTCCCTGAGTTCTGTGAGCTGCTCAGCAAATTAATTGAACTCAAGGAGGGGGCTGTGGGAACCCTGATTTGCAGGCAGTTGGTCAGCACGGGTAAAACAACCTGGGGCTCGCCACTGGCTTCACAAGTAGGAGGGACAGTCTTGGGGTCTGATCCCTCAACTGGTGGGATCTGACGCTGTCTCTAGGTAGACAGTGTCGGAATTGAATTGGAGGGCACCAGCTAGTCTCCGTGGGAGAACTGCTGGCTTGCTTGCCACTGGGGAGAAATTCCCACACATCTGGTCACAGAAGTCAGAGGTCTGTCGGCAAAGGCTTTCTGTAGAGGGCCAGGCAGTACATGCTTTCGGCGTTGCAGGCCGTGGTCTCTGGCAACCACTCATTCTGCTGTGGACGCATGAAAACATACATGTATAACACTCAAGTGGACAGCGGGATCTGGCTGAGGTTGTTACCCGAGTCCAGAGGAGGCAGTGGCGCCTCTCCACCTGGTGACCAGGTCTCCCTAGAGATAAGGAAGACTGGGATCTGGCAGGTGGCAAGTGAAGACGCACTGTGCATGGGCACACACGGAGTAGCACTCGATGCCTGCCTGCCCTAGCCGCAGCACCAGCCCCACGGCACCGAAGGGCACTGCCCCGGCGGGCATTTGAGAGCAGGGAAGCAGCTGATGCATTTTCTACAGAGGGCAACGCACCACCAGGGAAGGCGCACGGGAAGCCCCTGCCTGTCCCGGGTTTTACCATGAAGTGAACTTAAACTGGAGGCTGAGTAACCCGAAATGCCTGAGACAAAAATTACCGACGCAGCTGTAGAAAGTGCCTGAGTGGCTTTGCTGAACATGCACAGATTGCAAGGCAGCCCCTAAAAGGCGCTGTGCTGACATCTCCGACACATGCCTCTTTTCTTGTCATTTTCCTGTTTTTCCTAAATGCTGATGCTCACGAACGTGTGGGAAGCGAAGGTGGCACGTATGGGCATGTGGGAGACTGTAACAGAGACTGTATGACAGCAGAATGGTGATCCCACTCACCTGTGAACACAGGGCCAGGATGGCGCTCTCCAGCAGTTTACCTGCCTGCTCCCCAGAGAAGTAGCCACCTGTAAGGACAGCCCTGGTTAAACTGGGTCTGCATCCTCAGTTTAGAAACACCCCCAAACAGCAACATATCCTGAAAACAGCTTTCTAAATCAGTCCTACAGGAGGCTTAACTCGTGAAAATGTCAGCATGTCCTTACTACTGCCCCCAGCCCAGCTACGACCCCTGAAAGGAGCATGCTGGCTTGGGGCCAGGGTCTGAGACTTTTTCCCACTCAGTTCACTGGGCAGCTCATAGGCCAGGGGCTGGAAACCAGGACTCGGGCCTGGCCTCGAGGCAGCGAGGGAGGCCAAGCTCTGAGGGCTGTGAGGAGGGATGGGCTTCAGGACTTAGGGAGACCCGGCAGGGCTGGGGAGAAAGGGTTTCCAGGCAGAGCAAAGCACATGGCACTTGGGACCATCACAGGTGAGGGTGGGGCTGGGGGCCAAGCAGGTCCACAGCACAGAGCTGTGGCATGTGGGGCACTTGGGGCCCTCTAGAGCAACCGGGGGCTGGGTGGGAGACACACCCTTCAGTGTCACCACCAGCCTCCATGGCTTTCCTCGGGGGTCTTCAGAGGTCCAGGATGATGGCCTTTTGCATGCAGGGATGCATTTGTGGCAAAACCTACCTTTGTGATGGTTTTCACTGAAAAAAACTAGCCACTTACACTTTTTCTCAGACAGCCAGTCAACTCCTGCCCTCCTCCCGCCCGCCCCCGTCTGCCTGGACACTCTCGTGTCTTCCTGTGTTAACCTGTGGACTCTCGAGTGTGACCCCGTGGGGGCAACACCACCCACAAGGGAACAAAAGTTGGTTCTTGGGTGGATCTCACTCTTCACAAGCCCAGACATACACACAGTATATGGATGGATACACAGTATACCGGCAGCAGTAAAATTTCATGGAGGGTGAGGAGTGGATTAAGAAAAACATTTTAAAAGTCTGCTGGTGGGGGGAGGGTAGCGATAATGAAAAAAAGGTTGAGAGACACTGGTTACCACATTCCCACCAATCTTCCAGGAATCAGCCCAGCACCTGCTCCTCCAGGAAGCCTTCCAAGGTTCCCAGTCTGGGCATTTCTGGGGTACAGCCCTAGCAGTCCGGGCTTATGTCTGTCTCTGCCCCATGGAGCCCAGAGGTGTGGGCTCAGCTCTCTGCAGAGCCCAGCACACTGCCTGGCAAGAGTGGACCTTTGGGAAGTCTCTGACCTGAACTGGAAACTGACTTCACAGAGACCCCGAATGAAGGGAAACCACATCTGTGCAGTGCACCCCAGTGCTCCTCTGCCCTCTGCCCCGTGCTTGTGCTGTGGAGCTGGGCTCTTGTTCATCACAGCTGCCCTCGCTGTGTTACATGCTCAGTAAGTCCCCGGGAGTGAAGCCACACAGTGCACACCAGAGCTGCAGAGATACAGCAAGAGGCCCCGACTGCTGGGGAGGGCAGAGAGCCTCACCTCGGTAGAGCACGGCTGCGTGCCGGCTGAGGGACCACAGGGCGTACAGGGCACTGAGCCGCCCGAGCACGGCCCGCAGCGAGGGCGGAACGCTGGGGTGGTGTACATGCTGGTGGAACCTCTGCACCGCGGTGAGCTCAATGAACACCAGAGCCAGGGACCGGCAATGGTACACCTAGAAAACAAAGCACAGGACCACCGCTGACCAGAAGGCAGAGGAGTCTTAGCCATGACTCAGATCTTGCAGTGGAAGACATTATGATGAAATACGAAGCAAGGTCTGTGTTCCAGCACACGTCCTGGGAGCACAGTGAAGAGAAGTGGAGCCAAGTCCAGACAGAAAGCATCCCTAAAACACAAAGGCAAGGCCTGCAAAGGAAAGATAAACCCGGGCTGCAGTAGGCCTCGGCATCACACAATTCCAGGCCCCAGGAAACCCCATGGCCGCTCTCGGCTCAGTGCTGTCTGGAATGCAGGGTTGTACTGGCATCAAATGCCCTGGGACCTGGGGCTGCAGTGTGTGGGCATCCACCAGGAGGTGGGTCCCAGAAGACCTATGCTCCCCTGCACCTGGGAGGAAGGCCCAAGGAACAGAAGGTGCTTGGTGAGCTCCTTATGGGAACTTGGTTGATTGGTTTCCACTTCTCAAGTGGCCTGGAAAGGCCTGGAAAGGCAGCCCTATGTATAACCTTGCTGCTGGCACAAAATGCATCCTGAGACCCACTGGATGCGGTAGCTAACAACCTGGCCCTGGAGGCCAGTAGAGCCAGCTTCCAGATCCACTTGGCTCTGATGAGTTGTGCATTGCGGGCAGCCAGCTTCATGTCCCCAAGCCCTAGTGCCTTCTTCTGTTAAGTGGGAACCTCCCAGCATTGCTGAGGGCCAGGACAAATCTCTTGTGGGAAGCACCCGTGACAGTGGCTCTGCTATGCTCCACTGTACCTCAGTCCCCAAGAGTCGGCATACATGATGCTGTTTTGTGTGCTTCTGGGAAACGTCCAGAAAAGACCAGTCACCTGGGGGATACAGGCTCTGGGACAGACCCCCTGAACGATGTAGTCCTTGCAATCAGCGGATCTGATGACAATATTCAAGGTGGGCTGGGGCCCATGAAATGCCCCGCATAGTGCTGACTCTGGGGGTAGGGGAGGGGGGACAGTAGCACCTCAAATGTGGTCCTATCCCCATGGTCAAAGCTTCCCCACTGGTGCACTTGAGCTGAGAGTGCTCATGGCACCTACAGACCAGTGTGGGAGCCCCGAAGTCCCCAGAAGTTGCCCCAGTTATGGACATGACAGTGGGTTAGGGTTCTGCTCCAGGGCAATCTCTTGGGACAGTCTCAGCTGCCTGCCCCTCCAGGCTACTTAACTGTCCCCAGTTAGGACTGGAATGAGGCCCTTCCAGCACTGCATATAGCTGAGGATCAGCTGTCACTTTACACAGTAAGCCTGGGAACGCAACAGAAGAGAGCACACCCTAGGAGTCACAGCTGGCTGGTGGGGCCAAGTCAGGAGGGGATGGCCCCAACTCCCAGCCTCCCCTCTCTAAACACTGGCCCCCAAGGCCAGACTTCCCTCTCCCATGACCTCTGCCCCAGGAAAGGAGGTGAGAAGCCAGTGCCTGGTGCACTCTAATTTCTGAGAATATTTACATTTTAACAGGTAAGGGATACTCGAGGCAAAAGATGAACCCCAAATTGTCCAAGTCCAGACAGCAGTCATGCACTACAGGGGAAGAGGCAGGGCTCCGGGTCCAATCCTGGCCTGGCATAGCTGAGCCGGGAGACCTGGGGGAAAGCATTTCTGTTGGCCTCGATTTCCCTAACTCCCAAAGACAGGATGTGAAATGACACATGTATAGAGCCTAGCGCGTGGCTAGAGAAAGAAAAAACATCCTTATCTGCCTTTTGATACACAAAAATCTCTGGAGGAATCCAAGGAACCGGAAATGGGGTTGGTCCCAGGGAGGGGCAGGGGTAGGAACTGCAAGGCTGGAGGCAGGGGTGGGAGCTGCCACCACCCACCTCTTTATATTTACTGGTTTTTGAACACGTGAAGGTGTCACCCAGCTGAAAAACTACAGAAACGCATTTTTTTTTAAAGCACCCACTATGTGTGTCTGGCTTATAGTAGGTAAACAATAAATGGCACTTATTACCAGCAGGAGTGAGTAGATAAAAAAAACAAGTTAGCAGGGCCAGCCCATGGCTCACTTGGAAGAGTGTGGTGCTGATAACACCAAGGCCACGGGTTTGGATCCCTGTATAGGGCTGGATGGTTGGCTCATTTGGGAGAGCCTGGTGCTGACAATACCAAGCCAAGGGTTAAAATCCCCTTACTGGTCATCTTAAAAAAAAAAAAAAAAAAAAAAGTTAACAAATTCCTCTGACTATGTCAAAGAGTCAGCACACTTTAACAAAAACGGCCAGTAACGTCCCCAAAAAGACACAGCTGTTCACACCCTCCACTGACAGAACTGCCCACCCCAGCTGATGCTTGTCCACATGGCTTCATCCCGGTTGTCCTGGGCCCCTGGTTCTGGGTCAGTGGCCGCCCAGCTAGCTCAGGCCAGGCTGATCATCCATGTGTAGGAAGCAACTCCTGCCTGCTGGGATGCTCTCTGTACGTTACATGCTGCATGGGCTTCCAGCCTGCTGTTGTCTTCTGATTTTGTTTACAGCATCTTTTGCTAGTCAGAAGTGTAGAACTTTTATGCAGTCAAATCAGATGGTTTTCTTTTCTTTTAAAGCTTCTGAGTTTCCTATCTTACTTAAGAAGGCTGGTCCTAAGCAGATGTCACACAAACACTCTCTGAGGTTTTCTTCACATGCCATGTTGCTGTTAGATCACCACGTGGGAAGGATCGCGCCTTCCTCAGGCCCCCTTGCTGTCCGTCGAGCCAGGGCCGCGAGAGAGCCCTGGGCTGTTGAAAACACCCCTGCAATGCTGAGCAGGCCTGGAACATGAAGCCCCCTCCAGTCATAACCTTTCCTTGAGGCCTCATGGCTGCCCTCCGTCCAGGTCCCATGCTCAGGTAGCTGTGCCTCAGCCTGTGTCTGTCAGCTCCACAGCTGGACCCAGAACCTAGGGCTGCTCCTGTCCTCCTCTGCCACGGCACTCACTGAAATGCTGTGACCGAGTTCTTCAAGGCAGATCTAAAGGCGAATCATTGCTCAGACGACTGAGCTACACACTCAGGTGCTGTGAGGTCACATGCAGGTGCCCGGCATGGACCAGGGCTGGAGGGGCGCTGAAGGACAGCAGGAGGATCTACAGGGGCCTGGAGGGCAGTTCTAGGGATTTGGAAGTTGCTGGGAATGGGCCCTCCTGTGCCCACCATCGCCATGGGGGTCTTGCTTTGTCACTCAGGTGAGCCCACCTATCTCCAATTTAGAGTGACGAGTTGACAAGCAGAGGAGGAAGTACTGGCAGCTAATGGGCACCCATTAGTTTCCAAATAACCAAACCTGCGGCATTCCAGGCCAAGGTGGGTGCAGAAAGCAGCCCATGCCAGAAGGGTCACTTCAAGCTTCCTATTTTTGGTTACTGTAGCCCTGAGCTAAAAGTTTTACTAAACTTCGCAATCTGCCAAATTCATCTCTTTTAAGCCATAATCCAATCCTGGTTCATTCAAGCTCTGCAGGAGCCTCTGAAAGCAGCGGCATGTCCTTCTTTCCTCATCCCCTCCTCCGGGGCAGGCGTGTCCAGCAGGTTCCCAGAGACACCAGCTTGAGCCCCCAGCAGCAGCCAGTGTGGGGTCTGGAGCCTTCCAGGAGATGGGCAGACATGGGCCCGGGTTGTCAGGGGTGGCTTTGTTACTGAATATGACACAGATCTCACTCACCAATGCAGAGGAGAAAGACCAGCACCAGCCCTGAAGCTTCCCCACACTTCCTCCCCTGCATCCTCGCTGACTCCCGTCCCTACAGACACGTGGAACAGAACTGGATGCATGGCACAATCAGAGCCCTGACAAAACGAGTGTTTTTTAATGGGGTGCTTTTGCACTGTGGATTCTCAGGACACGAGACAGCCCTGTCCAAGTGTGAGAACCAAGGCACTTTCCAAAGCCAAGTATAAGCTACGCTTGGCCCATTTGCACCAAGGCCCCTTGGTGAGGGCGCTAAGACCTGAGGAAAACCAAACGCAGAGTGACAGTGTGGCCTCACATGAGTCACTGCCTTGCCATGCAGTGGTCAGTGGGGAGCTTTCTAGTCCCCACACTGGTGTCCTGGCCACACTACATTTCCAAAGCTCTCACAACCCATTGTCCCAACTCGAATGATCACAGCTCTGGTTTATGGACCAGATACCGCCAGGCATGGTAAATACAATATCCTCAACTTATTCCACAGCCTGCCAAGGTAGGTGTCGCCATCCCTGTTTTATGGAGGAGCAAACCAAGGGGCAAAGGGGTCGAGCAATCTGCCCAAGGTCATGGGAGCTAGAGCGTAGGGGCCTGCATCCACTAGGATGTCCAACCTCCTGAGAACACAGCAGAAGCGGAATTAGAAGCAAATAACACAAAAAGCCATGTTTAAAACAAATGCATACCTGGCAGTCATTCCTTGCTTGAAAGTCATTGCTTCCTGATCTTTTCTCTTGAGTTAATTTTTGGTAACTCTCTCGGAGCAGGTAACACACCAACCACCTGTACGCTGCCAGGGGGACTTCAGCGTGAGAAAGAGAACGAAAAGAGAGTAACAATGGAGCACCTGACATTGCCACAAACTTACCTGGGACAGACAGCACTGCAAGTAGACTGCCTGACAAGTGAGTGTGTGAGGTGGGTCCGTCCAGCTTCACAGTTAGGGAAACTGAGGCATGAGGAGGGATGGTGGCAAGGCAGGGTGGGCACGGGTGATGGCGTTTCCTGGAGGGGCTGTGAGGCCGTCCCGAACTCCACGCTGTTCTTGCAGTCACAGAGCCACCAATGGAGCCAGCACCTCTATCTACGAGCTACACATTCCTGCTCCTGCTCTCGCTTAGTCTATGTAGAACAAGGGTGTCGCTCCCCCACTGTCACCAAAGGTTTGCATGGGCATCACGACAACCGCCGAGCAGACGGCAGCCAAGTGGCGAGAGGAAGGAGGACTTATGCTCACTTCTTGGGCCAGGCCTCGGACCTCACGGCCTGCTGTTGAGCTGTGGAGCTGGGAGTGAACACCGGTGTCCCAGGCCTCGCCCCACACCTCTGCTCCCCACAGGTTCTAAAGGTCAGGAGGGAGAAAAGGCTGCAGACAGGGACAGGCCGCAGCAGGACAGCAGGCAGAGCGGGCAGAAGGGGCTGCAACCTCCTTCCCTCCCCGCTCCCCCAGATGGCGGAGCCCTTCTGTACCTAGCCCTTCCTCGTCACCACACTCAGCCAGAGCTAGCTTCCCAGGCACTCCCTAGGGACTGGGCATGTCCTGAGAAGACCTGCATAGCAGTGCTGCAACCAACCCCCATGAGGACACATGGGCACAGGAGACACCTGGGGCACAAGACGACAGAGTGGAGGTGGGGCCTGGGCCAGCCACGTGCTCCGAGACCACACTTTCACCCACCCGCCACCAGGCACAGAGGGTCCAGCGCTGGACATGAGGGACCTGCAGGTTGCGGGGAGCAGGGAGCTCCTTCTGCTTGGCAGCTACTTGTGGCTCAGAGCTCCAAAGAGGGAAGATCGGGATCTGGCCACACTAGGTCTGGGCCCAAAGACAGTCTTGAGGTTTCCTCCTAAATCACAACGCCCAGTTCTCTGGGAAGAAGACACCACATTTGTGGGCTCCTGTTTCCCGCTGTTATATCCATTAACCCTCACAGCACAATGGAGAAGCCCATTAAAAACCAAACAAAACTGTTTCACAGGCTCAGAGATGTCAAGCAGCTCGCCCAAGGTCACACAGCTACCAGGAAGGAAAGCTGGGATGGAAGTCAGGCTCCCCTGGCTCACCAGGCAGGGATGAAACCCGAAGCTTCCTCTGCACAGCTGTTCTCAGGGAGCCAAGTGAGGCAGGTGGAGGGGACCTGGGATGAGGCCTCCCTGTCACCCCAAGTCCTGCTAGGTATAATGTATTGTATGGTGGCCCCTATAAGATCTGTCCATATTCTTATCCCCAGAACCTGTGAATGTAACCTTATTTGGGAAGAGGTCTTTACGGATGTGATTAACTTAAGGGTATCAAGGTAAGGGCATCCTGGATTAATGTCGGCCCTGGGCCCTAAACCCAATGACAAGTGTCCTTACAAAAGAAAAGGAAAAGACACAGAGGAGAAGGCCATGTGACAACAGAGGCAGACACTGGAGCAATGTGGCCACCAGCCAAGGAGTCACTAGGAGATGGAAGAGGCAGGAACCCTCACCTCGAAGTTCAGGATGGAGCATGGCCCCGTGACGCCTTGATTTTGGATTTCTGCCTCCCAACTGTGAGGGAACACATGTCTGTTGTTTTTAGCACCCCACGTAAGCTACTGTGTTATGGCAGCCCGGGGATGCTGATATCCCAGATGGCCCAGTGGTCATTCTTGAGCCTTAAATGCTGCCCTTCAGGATGTCACCTGAAAAAGCCAGGCCGACTTTTCGAAACCAGTGGTGACAGCAAGGGGCTGTGTGACCACTGCCTATTCTGGGAGTCTCTGCAACTCTGCTGCTTCCTAAACTCTTCCCAGCAGGATCGATCATCATGAACGTAATGAGAGGTGGACGGTGCAGAGAGTCATATTTTCCATGATTTATTTATACAGCAACAAAACCCCAGGAAATAGCCCAGGCCAGAATTGCCTGTGCTAATTCCTTTTAACCACACGGGCTCCTGCAGTCCAACAACACATCAGCACCAGCTCGACTTCCCTCCTGGCCCAAGCAGGGCCGTTCCCAAATACTGTCCTAGGAGGTGTCCCGCTGCTATGGATGCTTCTCAGCAATCTTAACAGAGTTTTCCAAGCTATTTCCACACCCAGATTTAACCCACGATGCTTCATGCCAATGACCAGTTTATATTTTGCTTTGTTTTTCAAATGAGAAACATGCTTGATAAATGAGTTATGATGACACAGCATTTTTCCTTAGAAACTCCACGTTTAGCTATTAATTTCTCATGAGAAAATAGTATCATGTCATTTTGGTGTGTTCACATGGAGGGAAGATTCCCACAAGTATGTGAAAGCACATGTGAGTAACAATGAGAGGTTAGTTTCATGTGTGTAATCTCGAGTTCATTTGAAAGTGAAAAATTACCAATGAAACAATTTGTGTGGGAAAATTGTCACCATCTGATAGTAAATTCTGTTGCGAGAAACGAGGTTGCTAAGGGCCCAAGAAAAAACACACGCTATTTCAACAAATTTACCAAGACTTTGCCGGAATCCTGGGTCTCAAATGGCCCTTTGACGTATCACACCAGAGGATGCCCGGGGGCTCCCTGTCTGCAGCCCATGGTCCTGTGTCTGGCTCTTTCCTGTTCACTCCAGCTGCTGCTGTCACTGCCCTCCTTCACTTCCAGTGCTTCTGCCCTGCCAGGCTTCTGATTCTAGAGGCTTCTGCACACCTCAACTCGACAGATCCAAACCTGAACTCCTGTATCACCAGCACCTCCCACCCATTCAGTTCCCAGGTGGGTGAGCAGCCAGGGGCTCCCTGCACCTCCCCACCACCTTGCCTCCCACACTGGCTCTGCCTGACCTGAGGCTTGCTCTGTGATCTCCAAGTTCAGTCTCCCTCTGCATCGGCCCTCCTAAAGCAGGGCTCCGACTGAGGCACACCCTGGACAGCACAGCCTGAATGACCAACCCCTACTCCTCAGCCAGCACACAGGCCCCAGCTCCACACCCTGCCTACTTCTTCAACCACACACCTCGCCATACTCTGGTGCTCCCCAATGCACCACATGGACCCTCTGAGACGCACCAGGGCAGATCTCACCTGTGTCTCTGGGACCCAAAGGAGTGCTCATGGGGGGACCTCACCACACGGCAGCCAGCCCCACTGAGGTTGCACCATGGGCCAGGCCCCTATTAGGCACAGCACAAGGGTGACGGCATTCCCTCCCCTCTATTGTGCAGAAGGGAGGCTGAGGCTCAGAGAAATTAAAGCATGGCCAAGGGTCATGCTGTTTGGGGGAGGTGCTGACCTAGAAGCCTGAGCTCCCAACCTCTGGGAACACTGTCTGTATGATCCCACATGACCCCCTGACCACACATGGCCCATGTGACCTCATGTCTGCATCTCGTGACCTTGGTGCCCCATGCATACACACATCTGCCCAAGCAATAAACCCTGCAATTACTTAATATTAGTGAGAATGAGCCATCAAAAGAAAAGAACAGCCCTGGCATTATTAAGCAACAGTGCAGACCCTCACGTGCATGGAACCATTTGTGAAACACATCTCCACACACACGTCTCCCCCAAAATCAGAGGAACTAAGTAGAAAGCAACGCCTGCCCCTCCTCTCTCCAAATAAGCATGTTATCCCCTCAAGGATTAGGATCATGGGCTTGATAAAGCTCCTGGCCTCCCAAACAGGCAGGTGCAATCCTGCAATAGGCTGCCTCTCTCCAGTCCTGCAGGATGCGACGGACATAAGTCATTTGTGTAATTTTTACCAAAGATCCAGAAGACAGGGAGGCTATACCATCAGCCCCAAGATCCAGGATGTGGTGACCACGTGCCCTCAAGATGCAGGGGCTGCCAGGCTGTGAGCCCTCCTGTGCATGAACAGTGCCAGTCAGTACTCAGTGCCACGCCACTTTCACCCAGTAAGTGTCACTTGCATGTTGTCCTCCAGAAAATGATTTCACTTTGGTGGATCTTGAGAAATGAGGGCACCCTCAGGAAAACCAGATGGCACTGTCTGAGAGCTCTTCCTGATGCTGGCACATGAGGCTGCTTCTGTACTCGCTGTCTCAGAGAGGGAAGGCAGCAGAGTGTGGGGCTGCACGAAGATGCTGGGGAACACTGGAGTCCTCATTGTGATTTTATGACCAGTAATGATTTTAGGGAAAAGCTGTGGCTGAGTCGAAGTTATTACAATGATCAGGTCATTTTCTAGTACTTTCTGTAGCAATGGTCGGGAAGCTCAGAAATCGATGAGCAACCACCAGACACAGATCTTCAAGTGTGTCCCCAATTCCTAGTCACATTTCAAAAAGGCAGATAGGGAATGGTAAGGTTAGGTGTTGTTAGGAAAACTAACAGCATGGTGACTGAGGAGAAATCCAGCATCTCCTGGGTGGTGGAGGTGATGGAGGAAGGGAGGCCGGGAGCTCAGCCAGCCTGGGTTTGCTCTTGCCTCAGCCACTGCTCCTGTTCTCTGTTGTGGTTTCCTCTCCCATAAAACATGCATGAGGACACAGCTGTAATGAAAGCACACACTCAGAGCAGTGGCTGGTCCTGCAATGGTGACATGGTGCCTGAGGCCCAGAACACACCTTCCCACTTGCTCTTGTGCTCCACGTAAGGAAACCCCGCCCCCCAGCAAATGCTCATGCTCTGGTCTCCTAAATGCAAATCCAGTGCCATCCTCCACCTCCAGTTCTGCTAAATGGCATTCGGTAGGATATAAGGCACATGGAAGGCGATTCCTGTCTAAACCCTAAAGCCACATGATGGCTGTATGTTTAAATAACCAATCATCTGTAGTTACTAAGCACTTGTTTGGTGCCAAGCGCTGGACTGAGTGCTTTATATGCATTAACTCATCCACCTGCACAAAACCTCATGAGATAGATACTATTACTGTCCCCATGCTGCAGACAAGGAAACTGAGGCAGGAGGTGTAAATGACTTGCCCAAAGTCCCACAGCTGCCAGATGGAGAGGCAGGATCAAGTGAAGGTGGCCTGGTGGAAGCCTGATGCCTCACTCCCAGGGAAGGTGGGCTGCTTTTCCATTTCTTGGGTGTCTTGCTGGAACAGTCAGTTTCTTCCTGGGCCACCAGGACACAGGCATCAGGACCATCTCCAGCCTTTCTCATGCATAAACCCACAAGAATAAGTCCTAAGACCTTTGGAAACAGGTGTTTTGCTGGCAAAGTGAAGAATGCTCACTAAATACAAATGAACAAGGTAGTGATGATACTGACTGATGTTTCTCCTGTCCCTTAAAGCTTTGACCACAGAGAGAGCACGACGGCTGTGGGAGGAGGGCATCTCCTTTAGAAGCTGTTAAAGCCAGGGTGGGCATGGAGGTGGAGCGGCAGCTCCAACCCTGCTCTTGGTCACGTCTCATCCAATTCCTTCCCAGGATGTGTAGGGAGTTGTAATGGAAGGTCCTGGGCTTTGCAGTCCGACAGGCTCGGGTCTGAATCTTGGCCCAGCGGTTAGCCCCTAGATCTCCCTGGGCCTGAGCGCCCAGAGCCTGCAGTGACTTAGAGCACACGGGAGGCAGCCCCTCACGGCAGCTCCTCCCCTGGCCCCCAGTCACTCGGCCTCCCAATCACGTCCCATCTGTCCCCTCTCCATCCACTGCTACCATCCTGTCCCAGCCACCATCTCTCATCTTGAACTATTTCCCACTGAGCAGCCAGAATAGCCGTTTTTCTTCCAGAGTAACATTTTAAAAACATGACTCATCAGAACACGGCGCAAATGCAGATCAGGGCAGCTGCTCTCTGCTTATCATCCAGCAGCTTTGTGTGGCACTGGAACGAAATCCAAGCTCTTGCCAGAGCTCAGGCTCTCACCCGGCCTGGCTGCCTCCTCCTGAACACCCTTTCCTCAGCCTCCCCATGGCTACCCCGTTCCTTCCACTGAGACCTCAGCTGAAAGGCCACTTCCAGAGAAAGGGAGGCTGTCCCTGGCCAGTCAAGGCCCCCCTAAGGTGGCCCCTGGCCACACTCCACGACACCAGGCTGGGCTCCTTCTCTGCAGAGTCCTGCTCCCCTACAACGCAGGTCCATGATGTACTTGTGTGTTCCTCATGTCTCCCCTCTAGGGTGTACCACAGGCACCTGGGTCTGTCCCCGCTGCCTCCTCAGCACATAGCACTGCAGACTGAGAGCTTATGAGCATTTGGGGAGTTAACAAGTCAACAACCTGAGAGCAATGACTCTCTGTAGAAAGAACCCGAGGCCCAAGACCAAGGATAGTGTGCAAAAAAGCAGGCTTTGCTTTCGATGCTGCTGCCCGAGCCAGCCTCCCACCCCACCTCCCCGAGGACAGAGCTTGTGTCCGCGGCCCCCTGGCATGCACCACAGGAGCTTCTCTGAAGGCCAGCTCTGTGCTGGGTCCTGGGACGTGGGTCCCAAACAGATAATCATACCAAAGGGAGATGAGCATGGAGACCAGGGTGTGGACCACAGCTGAGCCTGGGCCACAGCGGCTGAGAGGAGGCTGTATGGGAGGGCGTGGAGGGGGGGATGTAACCTAATTGTGAAGTTTGAAGAGTGGGCAGGGGGCGTGGCAAGTTTTCCACTGTAAGGGCCCCACACCAGGGAGGTTTCAGGATAGGGAGTGAGCACCTGCTACCTCAGCTCTGGAGCCAGGCACAGAGAGGTGGTTGCAGAACGAGTAGCACATGGATGTGCAAACAGACAAGCTGCACTCAGGGGCCTCCACTGCCACAGTCACCCCAGCTGTAACCCACAAAGCCCCGCCCCATGGCACAGTACATTTCCTGGTGGTAGTGACGAGAAAGTGAAAAAGCCTGGGAGACCCTCTGCCTTCGCGACCAAGAGGAGGGTGTATTTACCTGCAGAGTCCAAGCAGTCTGCAACACTGGAGCCCACGAACCTCTGGCCGAGGATGTCAGGATAGGCTTCCAGAAAGTCCACAGTCTTCAGGGGGCTTTCAAAGCGCGCTCCATCTAGGACGCACGTTCCAGTGACTTTGGAGACATATAGGGGAACCCCAAACCAAGGAGGGTCCCAGAGGACAGGGCCAGCCCGCAAGCTGGGGTCTGTCTTTGCACACCACCCCCCCACCTTAGCCCATTCCTGGAAGTTAGTCAGTCACTATCTCATAACATTTTTCCCTTCCTGCAAACATAGGGTACATCCTAATGGAAGAGTGAAATCAGTGGGGGACAAGAAAATCCACTCACCCTAGCTGAGTCTAGGGGCTGCTCGCTGAGCATGCAGAGGGAGCCTCACCTTGGACCCGGCGTGCCAGGAGGCCCAGCAAATAGTTGCTGGTCTGCTGCAGCAGAACATTGTTGTCACCTTCGTATGTGCAGTTTGGATCGTTGTCATTTCTGAGGTCACCCAACCGGTTCACTGCAATGAAGCCACAGCATCATCACCATTAAAGATGCGTATTTGAGAAATACCCCACCTCTACGTGAGAGGTTAGAGTCCCATGACCAGAGATGAAGCACGTACAAAAGAAAAATGGGAGATGTCTTCAGACACTTGAAATTTCTTTGTAAAAAGAACTTGTTAAGTTGCAGAAGGAAGGAGGGCAGCCCCTGAAGCATCAGCTCCCCTGGAAACCTCCCCATCTCTGTCAGGGACCCGAGGAGTCCCAACGCCACCCCTTCACTAGCACGGTGCCCTCTTAACTCTACATCCCAGTTTTCCCATCTCTGACATAAGAATATCACAGGGACCACCGCGAGTTGTGGGCAAGGTAAACAGGAGGCTCCCCGAGACCCTCGGCCCTGCACCGGCCCAGCAGTGAGCGCTCAGGAAACATTCCTGCCACCCCTCCTCACTGTCACCATCACGCCCTGCAGGGTTGTCTGGCACAGCCTCCCCGAGTGTGGGGTCCCTGACAGAGATGGGCAGGTTTCCAGGGGAGTCTACGGCCTCAGGTCTGCCGCTCCTCCTTCTGCAGCTTAATGAGCTCTTTTTACACAAGAAATTTCAAGTATCTGGGGATAACTCCCGTTTTTCTTTTGTCACTCTTACCAATTAAATAACCCAATTCCTTCATATATTTTATGTGAAGCTTTGTGGACCCTCAACCACTCGGATCTTCCTCCTCTGAGGGAAAATGCTCTCTGAATGTACAGCTGGGGCGATAGGGGCCTGCAGGGAAGCAGGGGCATGTCCACATGCACGTGCTGCTGCCCACGGAGACCGAGAGGGTGGAAGACGCCCTGCCGCGGCCACACTGCCAGTGGCCTGTGATCACCTCGAACCTGGTCACTTCCCCCAACGTGCTGCCAAATCACATCGCCCCCATGCCGTAATTAAACCATTGAACGTGAAGAGCTGGGAGAGGCCTTAGAAGAAAAATCTTCAATTGATATTTTAAACCTAGGTAAAGGCCTTTACTTTTTTTTTTTTATTTGCAGCTGGCTCGTACAGGGATCCAAACCCTTGACCTTGCTGTTACAAGACTGTGCTCTAACCAGCGGCGCTAACCGTCCAGCCAAGGCCTTTACATCTTTCCCTGCTGACTTCAGTCTTAATCTCAGCCCAACGTCTGTACACACAGTGAATCCTGACTCAGTCATTTCTGCTGTCTGCAGTGCTGCAAGATTCAATTTCCTTGTTCCACTTAAAGCAGGAACAAAGCTAAACTACGTACAGCGTCTCCATGGGGTATAACAACACATACAAACTACCAAGAGCACCACAGTGAGGACAAACCATGTAAGAGTAACGTATGTACAGCCATGCTACCCACATGTCAGTAAGCAACAAAGAAACAGTGTGGAGGGGGATGAGCAGGGTGTACACGCCACTCACCCCATGCCGGCGCAGGCACATGCCAGAACAGCTTCTGGGACAGATGGTCACCAACAGCACACAACTATCTAGAGACTGTCACCAGAATGTTCACAAACCCGGTGAAAGGCTCTTGTAAGTCAGTAAAGTTTTTGCCAATTCTTGTGGCTGTTTTGAGTGTGTATATGGCCTTCTCACAACAGCCAGTTTTTTTTTTTTTTTTTTTTTTTTTTTGTCCTTTTTTCCGTGTCCGGCAACGGATCGCAACCCTCAGTGTTGCCCCCGTACCGGACCGGGACCGGCAACGGGATCGCAAGCCTCGGCGTTGCTCCCGCGCCTCGCTCAGCCAGTGAGCGGGAACCGGTCTGCATATGGGATCCGAACCCTCGGGCGGGAGCGCCACCGCGCTTCCCAAGCGGCGCA
>NW_007726187.1:511030-536775 GCF_000696425.1 Galeopterus variegatus | reverse complement strand
TGTTTTTTTTTTTTTTTTTTTTTTTGTCTTTTGTCCTTTTTTCCGTGTCCGGCAACGGATCGCAACCCTCAGTGTTGCCCCCGTACCGGACCGGGACCGGCAACGGGATCGCAAGCCTCGGCGTTGCTCCCGCGCCTCGCTCAGCCAGTGAGCGGGAACCGGTCTGCATATGGGATCCGAACCCTCGGACGGGAGCGCCACCGCGCTTCCCAAGCGGCGCACTATCCAGTGCGCCACTGGGCCGGCCCTCAACAGCCAGTTTTTACCAGTCAATTATTTAAAATTAGCACAGGGAAGTTTTGCTGGTAAGCTGCAAATAATGATGATGATAATAATAATTCTAACAACAATAGCAGATAAAATATACTGTTCATGTGCTACATGTCACATACTGTGCTAACGCTCCATATGCATTGATTTGCAAACACCTCCATTGTGGTCATACTATTATTACCTCCATTTTAAAGATAAGGAAATTGAGGCACAGTTACAATGCTGGAGACAGAGCCAGGATTTGGTCCTGGGCTGGTGGTTGTACCCTTTCTTAAACAACAGTCAATGTCAACAAAAGTAACTCTTTTTTTTTCCTAAACTTAAGAATTTTCTGTCAGAATAAAATGTGGTGCTGGTTTACTACCAAGTCACTAACTAGAAAGTGACAAGTGACAAGTGATAACCTACTTTCTGCTCTGGTTTTTAGTGGACTCATTCAAACAGTTTCTCCACACTTCATCATTGTGCCAAAATTTTGACAGAGAAACATCAGGCATCAGAAAGCAGTGGGATCTGTCTAGGGCAGGGGTTGGCAAACTTGTTCTGTAAAGGGCCAGAGGGTAAATATTTTAGGCTTTGCAAGCCACATGGTCTCTGTTGTGACTACTCAGTTCCACTGCTGCACTACAGAAACAGCCAGAGAAAATGTGTGAATGAATGGGCATAGCTGTGTTCCAATTAAGACTTTATTTACAAAAACAAGTGGTGGGCTGGATTTGGCCCACAGCCGCAGTGTGCCATCCCCTGGTCTAGAGTCAAACGGCAGGAGACTGCCCCACATTTCTCCAAAACCTACTGGCCAGGTAGCCGTGTCCTCCACACGCCTCCCGGCACTCCTGGATTCCTTGCTGGGCGGTCCACGAGGCCAGGGGCTTGCCAGCCGATGCCAGGGCATGGATTTCACGTCCGAGCTCTGCCTTTGGGTGAAGGAATCCGACAAGAACAGGTGAAAAGAGAATTCCCACACGAAAGGTCAGGGGCCAGGTTCAGCACCAGCATCTAAGGACTATGGCCCCTCCAGTCTAATCCAAGATACCCAACGATTACAGAATAAGAAAACGCAGTTCTAATTTTTTTTTTACAAAAAGGGACATATCCAAGGGGATACTCTGTGGTACCCTCAGACAATTTAACAGCAATGAAAACAAATGGGCCACAGCTCTATAGAGTAAATCAATCTCAGGCAGCCAGCATGGATCACAGAAACAGCCATCAAAGAATATGCACCGTGACTCGCTCTGCAGGAAGTTCACAATGTGGAAGTGAACGATATGCTGCTGAAGGTTGCAGTCATTTGTGGCGATACTACAAAGCAAGGCAAGGGAATGAGAATCAGTACTGGAGACGGTGCTTCCCTCTAACGAGAGAGGGAGGGCTGGGATCAGCCAGTTCACAGAAGTTGTGAGAGGCGACAGTCCTCTGCCTGGGTGCTCACCTCACCTTCCCTTGAGCCTTACACACGTTTTATAACTATTCTTTCGCTCCTACTTGATATCTAATAAAAACAATTAGAAGAAAGAGACACACACACTTGCTAAACACAAGGACCCATTTTACCGTGTTTTTAACTTCAAATAAGGGGCTGCATTTTGGTCCTACTGTGCTTGGGTAGAACTGCTGAGTTTCAGAAGAACAAAGCATGATTGCGCCTTGCATCGTTATTAGCAGGAGAACAGTGCAGACGCCAGCTGGCAGAGGCTACAGAGACTCAGGCCCAGGGAAAGACACGCTTAACCCTTCATCTCTCAGAAACGCTCCCTCAGTGGACCTCGTTAGACCTCTGTCGTAGCCTGTAATGGATCCTGTCAGTCATTCCTACGTCATCCGGGCCTCTGGACTCCTGAATGTTTATGAGAATATCCCAAACCAGGCTAATTTGACATGCGCTTTTTAGGATGTTGTACATAACCCCAATCTGTCTAATCTGTTTTCTTTTTTTTTTTTTTTTTAAAAGATGACCAGTAAGGGGATCTTAACCCTTGACTTGGTGTTGTCAGCACCACGCTCAGCCAATGAGCGAACCGGCCATCCCTATATGGGATCCGAACCTGTGGCCTTGGCGTTATCAGCACCGCACTCTCCCGAGTGAGCCACGGGCCGGCCCCTGTTTTCTTTTGATTCACGTTTTACTCCCACTCAGGGGGCAGCACGAGGGGGTTATGGAAAATCAACCCATAAACCATCTACAAAGAAATTAGAAACAGACTTTGGTCTGTGGAGTGGTGGATCTCAGAGGACTTGCACGCTCATTTCTGGCACAAAGCCTTGACTGTCAACTCAAATCCCGTCAGCGGGACTCAGACCTTTGTACAGTTGTTTATGAAAGAATCAGAACCATGAAATCTACTGATGGGCTGGTAATGTGGATTTTGCAAAACCGTCCTGTTCTCAGAGGGAGAACAACGGCTGGGCTCACAGACTGGAATTAGGAGTCATGTCAGCACATCCTTGAGAAACGGGAACATGGCCACATGCCCAAACCCTTCTGATCACTGTGCGAGTCAAGAGCGCCAGGGGTGGGGAGAGCCCAAGGGATGGGTGAAATTTAAACAAAATGCTGTGGGACAAAGTGAATGACATCTCACCTGTCTGGCACCATGGCCTCCCCCAAGAAGGCCCTGCTGAAGCTCCACCAGGTCCAGGAAGAGTGTTTTGGAGAAGTGGTCTAAGGCGTAGGCAGCCGCCAGATAAGGAAGCAAGCGCCACTGCTGGAATGAACAAGACACCTGCGTGAACACATCCCTGCGGTGACATGAGAGTGAGGAGGAGGAGGAATGGTGTCCAGGCCATGCGTTCCATGCATGCTCAAGATCCTCCATGCATCTTCCGGCATGGTGGGAACCTTCACCCTGATGTGCTGTCCCATCATGACTTTCACCCGCTGCCCAGATGGACGAGCTCAGCGCAGCTCCCTGAACATCCTCCTCCACAGCTGTCCCATCCAAGCAGTCACAGGAACAGACTGCAAACAAAAACAATGACCTGATGGGCCGACTCTGCCCGGCTCACGACTGACTGGTAGACAGCACGCAGTTCCCGGGCCCATAAGGGACAGGCAAGCAGCCCTGAGCCAGATGGGGAAACTGAGGTGCACATAGAGCTAGGAGCTCCTCAGAGAGCAGGGAACGTGTCTTTTTCTCCTTTGCATACCCAGCAGCTGGCATGGGACAGGGCACATAGATTGTTGGACAGACGGGTGGGCTGTGGAGGGGATAAGCCTGAAAAGAACCTGGGGAACCATGCACCAACACGTCCAACATTACTGAGTGCTGAGTGTGAGACGCTGTGCCAGCTGCTTTCATGTACTGACCTATGCAGTCCCTACAACCCCCCTAGGAAGAAGTCCAATTTACAAACAAGAAAATCAGAGCACAGACAGGTTAAGAACATTCTCCAAGGGCACAGAGCCAGTCGGGGTGGACCTAGAGTTCTGAGCCTGAGCATTGTGGCTCCAGTGGGCTCTCTTAACCAAAGAGCTACCCTAGGCGCCCAGAGCAGAGAGATGCACTGTGACCACACAGAACACAGGAACGGTGGGGGACCTGGTGGGGAGGGTGCTTCACAGGTATAAACCAGGACACTTTCTCCCTATGTACTTACTTATTAAAACAGGTTCACAGCCATAGTAAAAGAAATGTTCAAAGGAACAACTGCGATTCTGTTACAACTTGCACAAACTTTTTTCACTCTAACGTGTCTTTGTTTATGTACAGCTTGGCCCCAAATCGGGGCCAGACTTAACACCTGAACAGCAACTGGAGTCTCCTATCTGATCCTCAGCTCCCCATCTGTGAACCAGGAATAATAATGCCAACCCACCTGTCTGCGAAGACCAAACACGTAGCATGGACAGAAGGGCTCGACCACACAAAAGCACTACAGGAACATCTGCTGTGATAACAATGTATCCCCTTTCTGTGCAGTAATGCTCATGCGTTTCTGTGTTGCTGTTGGGCTGCATCCTGGCCACATCCATGGCTGCCCAACTCTGAGAACAGCATCCCTCCTGCTGTCCTAAGTGCCATTACAATGAACAGGGCTGCACACTCAGCTGCTGCTTCTTAAAAATGATTTCCTTGGAATCATTTCTTAGCGATGGGATGAATGAGTCAGAGAACATACCTTGGACATGCAACACCACCACCTGCCAAAGCCTGGACCTGTACCTGTGGCAGGTGTACACACCTGCCTCTCCAGAGCCTCACCAGATTTGCTTCTGTCCATTTTCCTTAGTTTGGCTACTTCATATATACTCTTTTTAAATTAAAAACCTTTTTTTCTCTCTGCCTGAGATGCTGCACTCCTGCTAACTGTCCTGTTAATTGCCTTAAGAGCTTTGATCAACTCCCAGTAACCAAACTGCAACTATCTAAAAGAACTATATTTGCACTATAATAAAAAGGAAATGAAATAATACTTGAAAAACCTGTACCTGCATTTGATACTCAAGCACCGGTATCTCCTCCTTGTCAGTGGGTCCAAACTGGCGCCGAGTCGCTGAGAAACGCAGCGCTATGGATACGGCCAGTTTTAAGTTAACGATGGACATGCCAATGATGGAGACCCGCCCAATGGACAAGCTGCTCAGAGACGCTCCAAAGCGCTGCCTGGCATCCTAGGGAAGACAAGGAGAGGATGAGCACAGCCAGAGCACCAGGACTGCCTCAGAGGAAGGGGCATCAAGACGAAGGCACATGCCTTTACTCATTCAGTGTGGCCAGGTGCCACCTGCCCAGGCCCAGCCCCAGACACACAGACCTCCAGGTACAACACAGTGCGGCAGGGCTAAGCTGAAGGCAGGTACAGGTGTCATTAGTGAATCGTGGATGGGATCGGTGGGCACCCAGAGGAGGGGACACCCAACCATCCAAGGAAGGGGTGCTCCAAGCAAAGGGAATGGCAGGACATAGACAGCACCATGCAAGAGAGCACCCTCTTTGGGGACCTGCAAACTGGCCTCCTGGAGGTGCCCAGGCCCTGCCTGTAACCTTGGCACGAACCAGAAACTGCTTGTACCATCAGGTGGGGAAGTCTGAGGACTAAGATTTCATTTGCGGCTCCAACACTCTATTGATAAAATGCATTCCCTTTAAAATTCAACACTCATTCATGACAAAGACCCTCTATAAGTTAGGTATAGACGGAAAGTATCTCAACATAATTAAAGCCATTTATGATAAGCCCACTGCAAATATCATCCTGAATGGGGAAAAGCTGAAAGCTTTTCCATTAAGAACAGGAACCAGACAAGGATGCCCACTCTCACCACTCCTATTCAACATAGTGTTGGAAGTACTAGCCAGAGCAATCAGAGAAGAGAAAGAAATAAAGGGCATCCAGATTGGAAAAGATGAAGTCAAACTGTCCCTGTTTGCAGATGACATGATCCTATATATCGAACAGCCTAAAGCCTCTACAAAAAAACTCTTGGAGGTGATAAATGAGTTCAGCACAGTAGCAGGATACAAAATCAACACACAAAAATCAGTAGCATTTCTATTCTCCAATAGTGAACATGCAGAAAGAGAAATCAAGAAAGCCTGCCCATTTACAATAGCCACCAAAAAAATAAAATACTTAGGAATTGAGTTAACCAAGGATGTGAAAAATCTCTATAACGAGAACTACAAACCACTCCTGAGAGAAATTAGAGAGGATACAAGATTGGAAAGGATGAAGTCAAACTGTCCCTGTTTGCAGATGACATGATCCTATATATCCAACAGTCTAAAGCCTCTACAAAGAAAGTATTGGAGGTGATAAATGAGTTCAGCACAGTAGCAGGATACAAAATCAACACACAAAAATCAGTAGCATTTCTATTCTCCAATAGTGAACATGCAGAAAGAGAAATCAAGAAAGCCTGCCCATTTACAATAGCCACCAAAAAGATAAAATACTTAGGAATTGAGTTAACCAAGGAAGTGAAGAATCTCTATAATGAGAACTACAAACCACTCCTGAGAGAAATTAGAGAGGATACATGAAGATGGAAAAATATCCCATGCTCTTGGATTGGAAGAATCAACATAGTGAAAATGGCCATACTACCCAAAGTGATCTACAAATTCAATGCAATCCCCATCAAAATTCCAATGACATTTTTCCAAGAAATGGAAAGAACTATACAGACATTTGTATGGAATAATAAAAGACCACGCATAGCCAAAGCAACACTGAGCAAAAAAAATAAAGCTGGAGAAATAACATTACCTGACTTTAAATTATACTACAAAGCTATAATAACCAAAACAGCATGGTACTGGAATACGTAATAACTTCGTATAGCATACATTATACGAAGTTATACGAACTCTGATCTAAGGCACTAGAGAGACAGCATAGTCCCTCCTCTCAGTGATATTTCTAGTAGGGAATTTACAAAGATAATCTGGAAGCCAGTTGCTCTCATTTATTCTGGCTCAGGGTTTAGTAAAAGACAGATCTGGCTTCCTGCCTTGCTCCTGTTTTGCATTTCTTTTTTCCCCCAGTACTACTATTGTTGTAGAAAATAGTCTTGGGACCACCTATGAATACCCAGAAAATTCCTAAGGAAATCTTCGAAAATGTCCCACTTCTCCCAGCAAGTCGTACAGCCAGAGCATTAGCAATAAAAAGCAATAGTAAACCTATCTTCCTGATGTAAGTAATAATTCTTAATCTGGGCATTCTTTTTCTAATAGTTGACCTTCTAGGGTATTCAGCACCTTCCCAAATTGTGAGCTCTTGATATTTACCTCAGTATCACAGTATCGTGTTCCCTGTGTAAGCTAATATATTGTCTGCTTTGGGTTTTCAGGGAGCACAGCTGCTTCCGGTCAGCAGTAATAAAGTAATCCCTACACCCAATTATGTGACCAAACAATTAGCACCAGCCTGTGTACTCAATAAATTGTTGTTTGGTTGCTGGCTCTATTCAGAAGTTGAGAATGGTAATTACAGTAGCAGCATATTTCAGCTAGTGATACAACAGGCAAGATGAGTAAGGCATTTGTTTAGAGCAGCTGGTTCTTTGGATGGACAGAAACCCAGCTGGAGTAGTTCTGAGTGACTGAGCATTAGTACGGTTATGTAGTGTTCTGGCACACAGTCATCTCTGCTTTGGGAAGATTTCAGTGGGTCATTACCAGTTAAGAACTTGGAACAGGAAACTAGAATGTAAAGAAGATACTTTGAGTGAAGAAAGTGATTTTAAAAACAAATAAATATTCCGTTTATACCAATCATGTCTTAAGGTTACTTTGGCACACTCAGCTTTTCACAGTGTATAAGCAAAACTAATTGTAAGTTAGTTAGTAGTAAAATTTATGAAATTAAAATACATTTTATTTTACTCTGGCTATAAATAATAGACTGTATTGACTTTTATTTTTAATCAAGTAGGAGCAAAAACCAAGTTGGAATTTGTGCAATGTGTATTCTTAAATATGAAAAGAGAATTTGAAAAAAGAGCGTTGGCATACCCCAGTGGTACCTCTAACTCTGCTCTCAAGATAGCCTTTTGTGACACGGTATGCTGCCCAGAGGAGTGAGAAAGTGAAACAAGCAAGGCACAGAAAGAGCAATCCCACATGCTCCCACTTATAGGTGGGAGCTAAAAATAAATAAATAAATTCACACACACACACACACACACACACACAAAATCCGGGTTGGGGGGGAAGAAGACTTAACAACTACAACTCCTTGAAGTTGATACAACAAACAAACAGAAAGGACACTGTTGGGTGGGAGCAGGGGAGATGGAGGAGGGAGGGAGGTTTCGGTAATGGGCCACAATAATCAACCTCATTGTATATCGACAAAATAAAATAAAATAAAATGACATGCTCATGGAAAAAATATAATAATAATAAAAAAATAAAATAAAATACATTCCCTTTATCCTCATTCCCCTGTGAAATCCTGTCCCTATCAAAGGTGGCCATTCTCAGGGGTTTGCTAGACATCTTTCGTTCTCTGTGTTCCTTCGTGCGCATCTAGTTTTCACCTTCTGTTCTGTCCCTCACCGCAGGCACCACCATTTCCACAGCGGCTTGTCTCTACGGTCCGTCACTGATGCTGTGCGAACATCTAATCCACAAGTCTTACCCAACTGTCTGACCATCCTCACCTCCCATACCTCTAGCTGCTCCTCCCAGGTTCGTTTCTTTTATTATTCAAGACTTTCTTCCAAAACACTGGTATGTGCATAGCAGCCTTCCAAAACTGGGGATGCCTAGAACAGTCACCACGCCCGCACACAGGGATGACAGCTTTGTTGGATTTAATAATGTATGTTTGGGGCTGGCTGGTTAGCTCGGTTGTTTAGAGGTGATGCTGACAACACCAAGGTCCAGCCACCAAAAAGAAAAATATTAATTAAAAATACATGTTTCAAGTTATTTTTCCTCAGTGGTGTAAAATATTATTCACTGTGTTCTTGTGTTCAGTGCTGTGCTTGTGAAATCTGAAGTTAAAGTGATTTTTATGCCACTGGACTCAGATCTGGAAAATTTCATAATTTTCTCTTTGAAATTCTTAAATTTCTCTAGTGCGTCCGGGTATATGAGCTTTTCCTGATTTTCCCTCTCTGGTACTCCTGGGTCCCTCCAGTTGAAGGTCTTCCTCCTTTAACACAGAGACACTACTCTCCGTTGTTTTCTACACTGTCTCTTCCTCACTTTCTTTAGTACTTTTCTGCCTTCCGAGGGCCACGTCCAGTCTCTAGCTTGTCCTCCTGTGATGTTCACTCCCTCTGCGGTGTCCTTTCCTTCAGTTATTGCACTTGTACGTTAGTTAATTCCTTTTGCATGGACATGAACACGTTTTAAGTGCCTTCTTGTTTCACGTTGCTCATTTCTCCCCTTTCCTCCTTACATGTATTTGTGGCACTCATTTTAAGTACCTGCTCTCTGCTGCAGTCAGGTGACCTACGTTGTCTGGGGAGCATTCTTCCCAAGGGCACATCCTTGGACACAACCATCCTGGCTGTAAGTTCATGACTGTTGAGTTCACCTAGGCCATCTCTGCCAGGGCCACACCATCATCTCCCCAATACCCTCTGTGAATTGAAGGGGGAGTGAGTCCTGGACACCAGAGAACCCTGTTTGTCATTCCCATTTGTGGACAGTTCACCAGGTGACCCCTCCCTTTCAAGCCCTTAGGGAAACAGCACCAAAAGGGGGCAGTATCCTCACTGGAACCCTGAGGGCAGGTGGTTGCCCATGGGCAGCTAGCCAGCTGCATCAGTTCTCAGGCCCAGCCCCTGGACAACAGCACCGAGGATGTGGCTGACCCAAGAGTCCCCTTCCTAGTCGGGGGCATTGGAACCCGACCCAAGAGAGAGGGGTGCCACAGCCAAGCCCGCTCGTGTGGCAAGGAAGGTGTCTAGGATGCCCTGCACACAAACATCCCTGCCAGAAATGCCATACCTTAAAAGGGGTGACGTAGGTGCCCTCGGGGGTGACATCTCCAGTTCGGTTCAGGAGGTTCTGGCGAGGAATTCGAACCTTGTGGAACATGGCGAATCTGAGCAGGAGAAGTGCAGGGCTTCCGTTAAACAGAGATTTCTGCCCTGGGCTTTTCTCCCCTCCCCCCAGGGCAGCTTAAAAGGTGACATAATCCCCAAAGACAAAGAAAATAGCAGCGAGCACACAACTGGACATGGAAGTTTGACAAATTTTTTCCATCCAAAAAATAGGTTAGAAATAAAAGAGGTGCATGTGTGGTGGGTCATATGTGACATGAGGTTGGCCATATGTGGACGATTATTGAAGTCAAGTTCCCCATTTCCACTGGCCACAACGTGCACTCCTTAAGGACATGCTGGGGAGAATGGCCTTGGCAGGGCTGAGTGTTCACTGTCGTGTCAACAGAAAAGACGGGAGCTGTGTTGCTAAGGACTGGAATCTCTGACTCCCATACCTCCATCTCAAACCACAATCTACAACATGATGTGGTAAAAGCAGAAAACTAAGGTTTTCAAACATTCAAGTCAGACAAGAAACCTGAGTTATGATATAGTGCTCCAAAGGTCAGCAAATTCGTCTCTTTTGAACAGCAGAGAATAGGATTATATACACATCATTATGGATCATTACGTATTAATAATCAAAGATATTTTTTATGGTTGTCAAGTCAGGATACCTTACTTCACAACAGTCTAGTGAGCAAGGTTATACAAAGTTACAAATGTTACATAAACTGTGCAAAAATAAAAACCCTTAAAAATATCAATATATCTGGGCCGGCCCGTGGCTCACTTGGGAGAGTGCGGTGCTGATAACACCAAGGCCACGGGTTCGGATCCCATATAGGGATGGCGGGTTCGCTCACTGGGAGAGCGTGGTGCTGACAACACCAAGTCAAGGGTTAAGATCCCCTTACCGGTCATCTTTAAAAAAAAAATAATAATAATAAATAAATAAAATAAAAATAAAAATATCAATATATCAATAGTTCCTATAGTAACTTATCTGATTACTAAGATCACTTGCAATGCCACAGAGAAGATTCTTTTACCAAACCACGGAGGCATCATTTGTTAAGAACAGCCACATGAGCTGGCGAAAGAGGAACCCCTGCCAGAAAAGGGAAGGGGCTCTGCCTCCACTGCATCTGCTCTTCCTTTAATCCCAGCTTGTGGATGGCACCCCCGGTCACCCATCCTGAGTCACCTCTGCCCTGTGCTGCATCTTGACTCAGTCTCCCCCTCCCCTTCCCCACCCAGCCCTCATCTATTTTCATCTGATTTACATCAACGATTACCTTACTGACTGCTTCCAGACTCCACCTCTTCGGCTCGCCCTCCACACGGGAGCAGAGGTCTTCCCAAACTGCCATGGGAATGGCCATGCCCTGCCTGAGACTGTTCAACCCTCACAACTATGGAATCTAAACCCTGCAGGAAAACACGAGTGTCCCCCTCCTGTCCTCCGCCCACTCCTCCAACAGCTGCTCCCCTGCAGCCTGCAGCTGGGTCCCCTCTGCTTCTGATGCTATAAACTGGCCAGGCTCTGTCCTGGCCTCCACCACCCTGCATCTTCACTATTAACACCCAGGCGGTCCTCGGAGTGCTGCTCAGCTGCCACCTCCTCTGGGAGGCCCCTCACAATTCTCCACCCCACCCTGAATGGGTACAAGGTGGACCCACCCCAAGGCACTGCTAGAGAGTGATCCTGTTCTGTGGCAACAACTCAACTGTCAGTGTCCCTCAATGAGCCAGCTCCTTGTCAGGAGTTTCCTGGGGCTTATTCACCTTTTTATAATGGGGCCGCAGTGCCTGGAACCTGCTAGACGCTCTAAGTGGTGTGGAATGAATAAAGAGAGAGGGGTGCTGGTGCGATCCACAAAACCCCAAGTGCCAGGGACAGCCTTGAGGGAGGGTCAGAGCAGCACCTTCCCGCACCCCCAGGGAATGGCAAAGACCCTGGGCTGCGTGGAGGGCAGGATTGGAGGAGGCCCCTTCCCAGATTCCTCCAGAATGTCCAGGAGGTCTGGCAAGTGAGGAATTCTAGGCCAGGCCCCCATGGCATCCAGGCAAGGGGCCAACCTCGGTGGGTCACCCCCTCTCATCAGCTGCAGATGAGTTCCTCAGTAGTGCCCTAAACACGGAGTGTTCAGAGCCTGGCTGACCAGAATACGCTGCCTCCTGGGCATCTGTGCAGGCTGCACGTTTGCCACCGAGGGGGCGGCTTTGTCCACGCAGGCTACACGTGCAGCATATCCACTTTTTAAGAAAACCTGGCCTTGGTACCAATGCCCCTGTGTACCCCAGCTTGTTACTTGAAAGCCAAGGAATACTTTTCCAAGTATAATTCTGTAAACAGAAAGTGCCGTTTTTAAGGGGTGGAAAATCTTCACCCCTTCTTGTCAAACAGAAATGGAACAAATACAAATACATGTATACTTGCAAAAGTATTCACTTGAGGGCCGGCCCGTGGCTCACTCGGGAGAGTGCGGTGCTGATAACACCAAGGCCCCGGGTTCGGATCGGTCATTTTTTTTTTTAAAAAAAAAGATGACCGGTAAGGGGATCTTAACCCTTGACTTGGTGTTGTCAGCACCACGCTCAGCCAGTGAGGGTCATTTTTTTTTTTAAAAAAAAAGATGACCGGTAAGGGGATCTTAACCCTTGACTTGGTGTTGTCAGCACCACGCTCAGCCAGTGAGGGTCATTTTTTTTTTTAAAAAAAAAGATGACCGGTAAGGGGATCTTAACCCTTGACTTGGTGTTGTCAGCACCACGCTCAGCCAGTGAGGGTCATTTTTTTTTTTAAAAAAAAAGATGACCGGTAAGGGGATCTTAACCCTTGACTTGGTGTTGTCAGCACCACGCTCAGCCAGTGAGGGTCATTTTTTTTTTTAAAAAAAAAAAAAGTATTCACTTGAGTTTAACTGAAAACAGAATTTCAAATAGTCTCTTTTGATCACTTCTGTACCACAAAAGCTATTCCAGAAACAGTAAGATGGTGGCCAGCCTGAAAGCCACAATTCATGTCCAGTGGGCAAGGGGCGTATGTGCACAGCACAAGGCATGTCTGTGTCTGGCGTGGGGTGTGTGTCATGGGGCATGTGTGGCATAGAAGGCGTGTGTGGCATGGAAGGTGCATGTGTGTGGCATGGGATGCGTGTCGCGGGGCGTGTGTGGCATGGGACAAGTGTGTGGTGTACAGGGTGTGGAAGGTGTGGGGGGCGGGCTGTGCAGCACAGAAGGTTCTACTGCTGCAGCTTGCAGGCGCTGGGCCCTGCTCCCAGGCTCTGCGCCTCCTACTCCAAGTCCCAGCCATTCCCTTCCTCCATGGCCACCAGCAACCCAGCCCCACCTGGAGCAGACCACCTCACCTTGTGGGACTTCCAGCCACTTCCAGCCGGACCCCCAAGGCCCAGAGGCTGTGTCTCCCTCTGAGCCAGTGCATGAAAAAGTACCTATGGCCCACCTAAGGGTCTGGCTGAAAATATAGCTTGAAAAGATCTTTATTATTTAGCTTTCAGAACTATTTGGCTAAAATCAATCCACACAATTTATGTTTGCCTCCAAGTTGTAGTCAGTAACCCACATAACTTGGAAATTTTTGTGAGGTGACAAAATCTATTCTACGAAATGTTACCACTTTTTCGAAATAAATGATCTCAAAATTAGGAGAAAAAAACAAAACACTAAATGATAATACTGACATTTGAATGAGATGGAGGACTCAGACAGGATCTGAGCAGAGAAGCCCTGTTGGGCCGGGGCACGGTCCTCGCACCATCAGAGCCCAGAACCACGGCGCCCTCTGCTGGGCATGCCTCCTCACCCGTGCCCAGAGCCCTCTTTCTCCAACAGACCAAACCATGTCACTTGCTTGAGTAGGTTCTGCAGGGCTTCGCTGCTGCCCTGGGGACAAGAGGTCAGAACAGTGAACCTCCACACATGTCACACAGGCACTGTCCACATCAGGGCCTCCCACACACCCCGAGAAAGCACTGATGCAAGGGAGTTTACAGCCCGAGGGGCGGCCCTCTCCTCCCTGCCAGCTCCAGTACTGACTAGAGGGTTCCCTGTGTAAGTCAGTGAGTGAGATGTTCAGAATTCTGCATAGTCAGTGAACAGCACTGATGGTCTGGTGAGACCAGACATGAGCAGCAACACAGCCTGGAACCTGGTAGAAGTCTCAGTGCAGAGCAGTTCCAAGTGAGGACCCCACAGAGGAGGGCACTGCCGCCGTCAAGCTCAACACAAGCACTCACCCATTATCCAAGCCGTTCTGCCCAAGCTTCTTCCCTATGTCACCAACCATCACCCCTGGCATGGCAAGAAGGGTCTTTGGGTCCCGAATCTGTACAGCGCCACAGAAAGCAAAAAATGCCAACTGTAATGACTGCAGGAAAATCAGTGTGTTCAAAAGCCTCAGTGGCTGAGCCATGGGCTCACTGTGGGTAGCTGTGGGTTAAATTCTGTCCAGAAATGATATGTCCAAGTCCTAACCCCAGGATCTAGGAACATGACCTTATATGGAAATAGAATCTTTGCAAATGCAATTTATTTAAGGATCTTCAGATGAGATTATCCTGGATTACCCAAGTGGGCCCCAAATCCAATGACAGTGTCCTGTAAGAAGAGAAGAGAGGACATGGGCAAGAAGAGGAACCATGTGAAGACAGAGGCAAAGACTGGAGTGCTGTGGCCACAAAACACGGAAGGCCTGGGGCCACCAGCAGCCTTCAGAGGGAGTGCAGCCCCGCAGATGGCTTGACTTCAGACCTCCAGCCTTCAGAACTGAGAGAGAGTACTTTTCAGTCGTTTTAAGCCCCCAGCTCATGGTGCTTTGTTATGGCAGCCACAGGATGCAAATCCAGGAGCCAACTAGTACCTGCTGCCTAGGGGATATTGGGAATTCATATTCACATTTTATATATAGGACTTTCTGCTGGATTTTAATAAAATGACAAAGTGGCTGTGCACACATGTACTGTGGAAGAAACAGCCACTATTATTTTGGTAAATCTCTACTCCCCAAAATGAGTTTCCAATAAATATATTTGTCTAAAAAAATACCCACAGATATATACAATCAACTACGTTCCAATTAAAAAAAAAAATACAGACCTAGCTATCTGACAGTCCCTTGCTATGGGAGCTCTATGGAAAGAGCATGGAGTTTCATTCCTGTTTATCTTCAAAGCAGAGATTCCCAACCAAGGGGAAGGATCCACCACTTTGGGCAATGTCTGGAAATATTTTAGGTTGTCGTAACTAAGGGGCATGACTGGCATCCACTGAATGGAGGCCAGGGAAGCTGCTAAACATGCCGGAGTGCACAGAACAGCCCATAGCAGAGAATTATCCAGCCCAAAATGTCAACAGTGCTGAGGTGGAGAAGCACTCCTTTAAAGAAATACTGAATTTATACTACATGGAATTTAGCTATTTGTATAAATTTGTAACTTTTGTTTATTTCCATAAAACAACAATCTAACTTAAATGAACTTCAAAATAAAGATATTTAAAAATTTTTAAAGGGGCTAAAACCCAAATATAAAGCATCTTTTCCTTTTTCTAAAGATTCAGACACAAAATTTTAAAAACCTTTTGAAATAAATACCATAAATAGGTTTTTAAAAAGTAGAGATGAAGGAGAGACACACATACAAAAAAAGCTAGTAATTTTCAAGTATTCAAACATAAAAATACTGCTAATACAAGTTTTCGGTTCATCTAGAAATAAATGATAATGCAGTAATTATAAATATCATTATGCCTCTTGAATTAAAAAAAGAATCCTAAAGTCAAAAGCAGAAATAGTTACTGTTATGCTTACCTCAAAAATACTTAATTTTGCCAATTTAGACATAACATTGCCCACGATATTTAGATTGATGATCTGACATGACACAACAAGCCTGCAAAAGATTACAGCTCCCTCCGGATTATCGGCTAGGGATCCGGAGCGTGTGTCCCAAGTCTAAACACTCTTGCGATTCCCTGTCTCTATCTCTCTTTCTCCAGTAGACTGTCCCTTCCAGGAGGGCAGGACTCATGGTGTCTTGAGTGCTGTGCCTAGTCCACACCAGGCACACAGTAGTGCTTTGTCAAATGGAGGGACAACAGAATCCTATTGACTATTTTCAGCCTCAGTCATAAGAGTCTAAAACATCGCAGCTCTGTGGTCTAGAGCTCAGACACACTAAAAGAAGCTGAATTCTAATCCAGGCAATTTCCTTAAGAAGTTCACCCCAGGTACAAATCTATACACACAGAAACAAGTGTTGACAAGGATGTGGAGAAATTGGACCCTCGGACATTGCTAGTGGGAATGTAAGACGGTGCAGCCGCTGTGGAAAACACTGGGCGGCCCCTCAAAAGGTTAAACACAGAACTACCATATGGTCCCGCAATTCCACTCCTGGGTACATAGCCAAAAGGACTGAAAATAGGTACTCAAAAAGATACCTGTTCACGAATGTTCACAGCAGCACTACCCACACCAGCCAAAAGGTGAAAACAATCCAAATGTCCATCAGTGGACCGATGGATAAACAAATTGTGATCTATCCATCCAGTGTAGTAACACTAAGTCATAAAAAGGAATGAAGTACTGATTCATGCTACAGCATGGATGAACTGTGAAATCATTACTCTAAATGACAGACACTGGACACCACAGGTCACATATTGCCTGATTCCTTTTATATGAAAAGTCCAGAAAAACCAAATCCACAGAAACAAAAAGTAGATTAGTGGCTGCCAGGGGCTGTGGGAGCAGGAACAGGGAGTGACTGCTGTGTGGGAGCAGGGTGTCTTTCTAGAGAGCTGAAAGCATCTGGAACTAGACAGAGGTGGTGGTTTCTCTACATTTTGAATGCACTAAAGGCCACTGAGCTGCTCACTTCTAAGTGGCTCACAGCACAATGATGTAAGTTTCAGCTCAATTAGAGAAAAGGCCACAGTGGTTTCTTCTCACATGAGAGCCCTTCCCCGCCCTGCCCCCCCAACACCAGAAAAGTCTTACAGAATAAAAATGTCAGATTGAAGTGGCAGAGGAGCTTAACTCAGTATCAAGTCAGCCAAGACAGGAAGGTCCTGGACAAGTTTCTGGAAGCTCTGGGTTCAAGACACAGCAGTCCCACAGCGGGGCAAGAGGCCCGAGCCGAGTCCTGGCCCAGCCTCCCCATCGGCCGCAGCCTCCCATTTGTGGGGCCTACATCAGGGGTCCTCAAGCCAGGCTTCACATCAGAACTCCTGAAGCCCTCCTCAGACCTCCTGAATAGGAACCTTGGGAGGGTGGAGCCAGGAAGTCCAGGTTTGTGACAAGTGTCTGAGGCGACGCAGACACAGCCACTGGGAGGACAGGGAGATTCTCAACCAGGTGTCTTGGAAGGCCTGCCAGCTCGTGAAGCCACAGGGCTGGTCAGGCTCTGTCAACTGTGGCACTGTGACACTGTGTGCTGGATAATTCTTTCTTGGGGAGGGGCTGTCCTGCACAGTGCAGGACGTTGAGCAGTACCCCTGGTCTCCACCCACTAGATGCTGGGAGCATCCCCCCACCCCTAGATGTGACAAAAGTGGTTCCAGACATCGCCAAATGCCCCCTGGGGTAAAAACTGCCCTCACTGGGCACACGCTCCAGCCGACCGCACATGGGCACCCTACCTGCACGACAAAGGAGTGCAGCCCGTGACGCTGGCCCCCGGGCGTGTGCAGCTGAGCAAACACCACAGCGTGGGTAGCTGTCTTGCCCATGTTGCCAACCCAGAATTTGGCAGCTTCGAAATCGGGGGAGTGTATGATGAATTCCTGCACAAGTAAAAAAGAAGTTAAAGTTACAATCAGCAACTGAAACACACGTAGAATTGCTTTTCCTTTTCAATAGATTCAATTTTCTATGTTCAAAATCTTTCAGGCCAGGGTCAAAATTGACTGAACATTCTATTTCCCATATGGCACAGGCAGACCTTATTTTTTAAACACAGCATATTCCCGGGTCTTACGACTTAAAGAACCTTCCTACAGAAAATGATGACCAACATTTCAAACAATAAAACATACTCAAAACATTCGGTAGGCTGGCAAACGCCCCAGATAGTATTCACCCTCACATCGCCTCAGAGAGGCCGTCCCTGTCCACACGCTTTCACTGGAATCCACCACATCCCTGACTGACTTCAAATTAACGATAGACCAGTTTTCTTGTGCTCTGTCTCACCCGCTTACAAGCTCCATGAATGAGGGCTGTACCCCAAATGCCTGGAGCAAAAGGTGGACACTCGGAGCGTTGGAGTGCATGAATGAATGAGCAAATGGACACGTCCCCAAGGAACACAGCGGGTGCTCAGTGAGGCAGGAGAGAGAAGACGGGGGACAGGAGAATGGTGCGGAGTTGGGGCTCTTGTGCCCACCTTAGGGATGTCCACCAGAGCCTATGAGTAAGGTGGGGGGGTGAAAGGATGTGGACACTCAAGGTTGATTGAACTGCTTGTGGAAGCGGGTCGGCAGCTGCACAAGATGAGCGTCTGCGGGTGGAGAGACAGCAAGCTGCTATGCAGAGCTCTAGGCCACCTCAGTGTGTGCTGACTGTCAGGCCTCCATACTCAGCTGTCCGGGGGCTGCAGCAGATAAGTTCTGATCTGGTTTGCATCTTCCTGCAGGGTGAGAGGCTGCAAAACCATGTACCCGGGGAGAATTTCCTTCTATAACCCAGCAGCAACTGTGATTATATAAACTGCATATGCACTGAACAACTATCTCACAGATGATGACACTTCACTGAAGAAAAGGTGGGGGTGGAGGGAGCATGGGTGGCCAGTGTGCCTTCTGTTCTCTTCTCTGAGGGGCCACTGGTTCTTCACCCATCCAGCGAGAGTGGGGGCTGTCCAGCCTCAGCTAGGCCTCCCCTGCCCACTCTTCAGAGCGTAGTCAGCAGCTCTGATCCCTCCACTGCTCCCTGTCCCCTGCAGATGCAGGTGTGTGGGCTCGGAGCACCACCCCCAGCTCACTCCCTCAGGCCTTGCACTGCCACGAAATCCATGCGCATCTTCAGAGAGGCCACTCCAGCTTCAGTGGTCTCAGCCTGTCACCTCGGCAGCTGCCCTCCCTGTGCCCCATCACTATATCCTCACCCCAGAGGGCTTCCGGACACTCAGCACACCACACAGTTCCTTGTTCCTGTCTGTGTCTCCCCTAGCACACAACTTCCACAATGGCAGAGCCTCATCGGCTGTGCTCACCGCTGTCTGCCCAGCCTCTGGAGGCTGTGCCTGGCATACAGTAGGTGCTCACTGGATGCACCAGTCAGGGGCCAATGGTGCAGGTGCCACAGAGAAGTCAAGAAATGGTGAGGACCAGAGGAGAGCATGGTGGGCAGGAACAGAGAGGACAACCCGCCCCTGAGAGCCTGGCACTGGTAGGGCAGGCAAGGGGCAGCCAGAGAGGGAGGGCACTGCCTCACGCGGCTCACTTTTATAAAGCACAAGCAATTGCAACCATCTACCGATCCAACACCAACAGCTGCCCAAGAAACAAAGCAACAAAGTCTACAAAATGATGGCTTCCTCACCACATTCAAATGACATGCAAATCCACACCACTTTTACCCTAGATGACTCTCAGCATGTATTTTATAACCACACATGTATAAGGATGGGTGTTTTGATTTAACTACTTTTTTATTCAGGACAATTTCATATGCTCTGAACCCAGAGACCAATGGGAAGATGAAACCTACCTCGGTAGTGGGATCGTAGTGAGCGGTCGTTCGAATGGCCTTGGCATTACTCCCATGACTTACTTCGGTCAGAGCAAAACATCCAAAAATCTAAATGTTGAAGCACACTCGATGTAAGGCAAGAAGAATTCCTTGTGCACATTCCTGGAGGGTCCCACTACCATCTTTCTTTTAAGGACTAAATCACAGATTGAGGCCCCTAAATCTCAATTTACCTATTTAACCAACTAGTGATCTGACTGAATCACTCTGTCCTGTGGGTGCCACACCTTCCCAGCTTGTGAGGACAGCCAGGTAAACTGAGCTGGCAGCAGCCTCTCTCAGTCACCAAGTGGCAAGCCCTGCTCCAGCCAGTGAAGGAAAATGAAGGGCTTTGGCTTGGACAGACAAAGCTAAATTCATTCAGTGCTAGGAATTCAACATACCCTGTTTGGTGAAGAATAATGTTAACTGTTTGATAAGAAGCCTAAGAACACCATTAAATAAGATGAGCATAACTCCTATGGGGACCCTCTTTCACAAATCGGTAAGGAGAACAGGTAAGAGAGCTGGGCTCACAAGACACCACGAACCTGAACTTACTTCCATATTGAAGATCTTCTGAATATATTTGAAATGTCTTTCCGAACCAGAGCTGTAAATTGCTGATCCAAATGTCTGAAAATATAACATCACCATATAAGCAGATGGAAGAAGAGCACTGTTATTCTGAATGTCACAATTGATGATGCACTTGAACGTCCAGCCCGTGTGGTTCCTCACACCATGCCATCTCATGGAGAAGGAAGACAAAGCTCCCAGAGGCTAACCCACAGTGCTAGCATCCTAGGCCCTGGGGCACCCTGGCACTCAGCTTCCCTGAGGCCTTCAGTTCATAGATTGGTAAGACCCGAGTCCTGGGCCATGCGGTTTACCTAGGTTGCACATAATCATCTCGGACTTAAGATGCCTAAAAGAAATCCTGAAGTTCTGAGAGCAGCACGGAGACAGGAAAGGAGGGCTGGGGGATAGGGTGGGTGAGTAGCTGAGGACGGAATGTGGGAGCTCACCATTCCATCCAACAGCACATGCATGGATAAGGGCCACCTGCCTTCCCCAAGTTCACCTCCGAAAGCACAGGTTTCTCCCTCTGACCTACTTTCCCTTTCTCATTTGAGTTTCTTCTTTCGTTTTTTGTATAAAGCAAAAAAAAAAAAGCCAAAAGAAAATGTCCCAAAGCTGCTCTTCTTGTGGGACTTTATGTTTTGCCACACTGTGTTTTATTTGAGGACGTACAAATGCAAATTTGCACATACAGCTGAAAGAACTGGACTTCTTTCTAAACCTTGCGTGCTGCATTTATTTATTTTACATAAACAAGTCTTTGAAGTTTTACGCTCTTGGGCTCCTGCTCAGCCCTGGGACAGAGCCATCTCAACAGCGAGCAGTGAAGCGTGAAGGCATACATCCTCCACTTCGCTGTGCCGTATACTCACCAACATGTGCAGGAAGTATTTGGCAGCCAGGGACCAGTCATACATTCCCAGGCAGTCAATCAGCACTGACACTTTCAGGGGGCTCTTGAGCATTTCTTCTGCGGTGAGGAAATCATACTCAAAGATCCGCTTGCATCGAAGGAAGTTCAGCTCACGGTACTTCTCCATGGACAGGTCGGCTCCATGGGAACGGGCAAAGAGAGGGTCATTCTCCAAAGCTGTGAAGACGGCTTTCTGAAAACACAGGAGACAGGAGTGCAGATGCGGAGGCAGAGAACAGAATTTCCTATGTTCTTCCATATACAGTTGTTCTCAGCCACTGGGCTCCACGGGACATACCATCTGACCGAGTAACACCCAGACAGAGATGAGCATCACCCCAACTGAAAGAGCAGGGGCGTGAGGCTTAGGAAGCTCAAACAGTCATGTCTTTCCCTGTACTCCTCATTGATCCCTGAGGCCCTTCCTGGGGGCGCAAACAGGACAAAGCCCATGCTGGCCCACGATGGGCCTACTCCTACAAAGATGAGCTATAAGCTCCATCTCTGCCAGTGAACTAGGACACTGCCCGGACTTCACTGGGGACCAGTAAGACAAACGCTGCACACTCCTCCCTCCATCTCACCTTGAAGCGGAGCACATCCTCGCCCTCCAGGAACAGCAGCAGCTCCTTCCAGCTGAAGGACGCTCTTACGCGGTAGGCCTGGAGGGGCCCTCTGGGGAAGTCTGGCAGCAGAACGTCATCGCTGCCTCCCAAAGTGGGTGCCATCATTTGACATCAACCTACACAAAATATACAACCTGAATCAGTGTGTTTTGTTCTATCAATTCATGCCACCCACAAACAACTGCATAACCCACAAGGTGCTACAAATAAGAGAAAAATGAACTCTAACTCCAAAGCGACAGCAAGAGAGTCACAACATGAATAGCCAGTAGCCACTTTCCCCAAAGAGGAGGCAGATGAACTCTCCTTGTTTTCACCCTGAACAAAAGACGACAAGGAGACTGAAGAGAGGCCAGAAAAGTCCTGCGGCCAGACCTGTGATGTGCCAAGGTAAACAGGCGGTGGCAAAACCAGGGCCACTGGGGGAAGAATCCCGAGGTTTTGTTTCCTGTTGCCACAGCCTTGCCTGAGAACAGCTCAGCCTCTTGGGTCACCCAGGCCACCCAGACCCAGCCCTCAAGGCTCATGAACCTTGGGGACAGGGAACTTCCCTCTAACGTTCAGCCAGGGCTGGCCGTCCACTCTGGCCACACACAACAGTATCTAATGTCCCTGTCCATCCAGACACAGAAATCCACAACAGAGCCTTCAGTCACGGGCTTTTGTCCTGGTCTCTACTCGAAATACAGACATCTGGATTCCCACTAACAAAGCAGGCTTCCTCCAACCCAGCACTCACAATCAAGGAATTGTTCTGGAATTTTCTGAATAGACTGGGTTCTTTGCTACAGTGCCTTGGCTACTCAATGCACTGGACAGGAGTGGCTTGTGAATGCAGACCTAGAGGAACACAGGAAAGCTGAGACCCAGGTGTGGAACACCTCCCCCTCCTACCCACTTAACTCTTTAAGGCCCAGGGCAACTTTTAAATCCTTTTAGCCAAATGTTGAAATAGCCCAGGCTGTTGGACTCAGTGTGATTGGTCAACACTGCTGGTATCGTGTTTCCACAGGAAAGGGGAGGATGGGAAGAGGTGTGTCAGAGCACCTTTTCAGGTACCAGGGACCCTGCCCTCTACAGACCTCCCAATAATTGAGAGCCAAAAACCACTGTCCCTACTGAAAGATGGAAAGATTAAAGTTTGGCGAGGCTAACTGTCTTGGAAACCCCCTCAGCAGAGAAGCTGGGAGAAGGGATTTGAACCCAGCAATGTCTGACCCCAAAGTCATGTTCTTCAAGTGCTACCTTTAAACACTGGAAAAAGAAGCCCAAACCAAACCTAACGCAAACAGAAGGAAGAAAACAATAAAATATAAGAGCAAAAATTAATGAAATGGAAAAGACAATAAAGAAAAAATCAACAAAAATAAAAACTGGTTCTCTGAAAAGACTAATATTGACAAACTTTTAGCTAGACCAACCAAGTAAAAAAGAGAAAAAACAAAAAATTCCTAATCAGGAATCAAAGAGGGGATATTACTACTAACTTTAAAAAATGAAAAGGATTATAAGGGAGTGTTATGAACCATGTTATGCCAACAAATTAGATAATTAGGTGAAAAGAACAAATTCCTAGAAAGATACAATCTATCAAAACTGATTCATGGGCAACAGAAAATCTGAAAAAATCAATAATAATTAAAGAGATTGAACTAGTATCAAGAAACTACCCACAAAGAAAAACCAGAGGGTTTTAATTGTGTATCATGCCAAACATTTAAAGAAGAATACCAATTATTCACAAACTCTTCCAAAAAGCAGGAGAGAACAATTCCCAACGCATTCTGTTGGCCAGAATTACCTTGATACCAAAACCATAGAAGTCACAAAATAAGAAAACTACAGACTGACATCTCTTGTGATATAGATGCAAAAATCTTCAACCAAATTTTGCAAACCAAATCTGGAAACATTTAAAAAAAGATTATATATCATGACCAAGTGGGTTTTATCCTGGGAATGCATGGTGGTTCAACATTTGACAATTAACGTAACATATTACACCAACAGAAAAAAAGACAAAAAAAAAAAACAAAACAACAACCCCAAAAAACCATGATCATGTCAACAGATGCAGAAAAAACATAGGACAAAATCCAACACCCTTTCATGATTAAAAGCTCTTAATAAACTAGGAAAAGAAGATATTTTAGTCTGTTTTGTGTTGCTATGACAGAAATACATGAAACTGGGTAATTTATAAGGAAAAGAGGTTTATTTCACTTTCGATTCTGGGACAGCTGCATGTGGCACAGGCCTCAGGCTGCTTCTATTCATGGCAAAAGGCAGGGAAGGCAGCCAGCGGGTACAAGCAGATCACACAGCAAGAGGAAGCACGACAGAGAGAGAGAAGGCACCAGGGTCTTTTTAAACAACCAGCTCTTACGGAAACTAATAGGGCGAGAACTCACTCATTAATCTCCACTCCCCCAGGGAGAGCACTAATCCATTCATGAAGGATCTGCCCCCATGACTCAATCAGTTTCCAACACTGCCACACTGGGGATCAAATTTCCACATGAGTTTTGGAGGAGACAACACATCCAAACTCCATCAGAATGGGCCGGCCCGGTGGCGCACTGCTACAGTGTGCCGCTTGGGAGTGTGGCGGCGCTCCCGCCGAGGGTTTGGATCCCACATACAGACCGGTTCCTGCTCACTGGCTGAGCAAGGTGCGGGCGCAGCACCGAGGTTTGCAATCCCATTGCCGGTCCCGGTCCGGTACGGGCACGACACTGAGGGTTGCGATCCGTTGCCGGACACGAAAAAAGACAAAAAGGAAAAAAAAAAACAAAAACAAACTCCATCAGAAGGGAACTTCATCACCCTGATAAAGGGCATCTACAAAAACCATAGTGATCATCATATCTAAATGTAAAAGACTGAATATCTTTCCCCTTAGATCAGGAAGAAGACAAGGATGTCCACTCTACCTCTTCTATTCAACACTATGCTAGAGGTTCTAGCCAGTGCAATTAGGCAAGAAAAAGAAATAAAAGACATCCAGATTGGAAAACTATTTCTATTTGCAGATGACATGATCTTGTATACAGAAAATCCTAAAGAATCCACTGAAAAAATATTAAAACTAATAACCAGTTCACAATGTACAAGATCGATATACAAAACTCAATTGTATTTCTATATACTAGCAATGAAAAATTCAAAAATGAAATTAAGAAAACAATTCCATTTACAACATTATCAAAAATGTTCAGAAACAGGGCTTGGCTGGTTAGCACCATAAAATTCAACAAGTGTAAAACTAATACTCTGAAAACTAAAAAAAAAAAAAAAATTTTTTAAGATCTTAAGATCGAAATAAATAAAAAGACTTCTATATTCACAAATCAAAAGACTTAATATTACTGAAATAGCAACACTCTCCAACTGATCTACAGATTCAGTATAATCCCAATCACAATCCTACCTGGCTTTTTTTGCAGAAATTGAAAAACTGATTCTAAAATTCATATGAAAATGTAAGGAACCCACAATAGAAAAAATATTGAAAGAGAACAATCTGGAAGTCACACTTCCTCATTTCAAAACTCACTACAAAGTTACGGTAATCAAGACACTGTGATACTGGCATAAGGGCAGACAAATTTAGATCAATGCAATATAGTCGAGAGTACAGCAATAAACCTTCACACATATACTTCAGTTACTTTTTGACAAAGGTGCCAAGATAATGCAATGGAGAAAGAACAGTCTTTTCAACACATGGTGTTGGGGCAACTGGATATCCACATGCAAATGAACGAAGTCGAACTGCTTCCACACACATACACAAAAATTAATTCAAAATGAATCACAGACCTAAATGTAAAAGCTAATTCTATAAACTCTTAGAAAAAAAATACAGGAGTAAATCTTTATAGTCTTAGGATAAGCAAAGCCTCCTAGACAGAACACCAAAAGAACAAACAATGAAAGAAAAAGTAGACAAATTGTTTCATCAAAATTAAAACTTTTGGGCCGGCCCGGTGGCGCACTGGATAGTGCGCCGCTTGGGAAGCACGGCGGCGCTCCCGCCCGAGGGTTCGGATCCCACATACAGACCGGTTCCCGCTCACTGGCTGAGCGAGGCGCGGGCGCAGCACCGAGGGTTGCGATCCGTTGCCAGACATGACAAAAAAA
>NW_007726187.1:509219-510832 GCF_000696425.1 Galeopterus variegatus | reverse complement strand
TTTTAAAAAAAAAAAAAAAAAAAAAAAAAAAAAAAAAAAAAAAAAAAAAAAATGTTCAACATCATTAGCCATAAGGGAAACGCATACCCAAATCACAATGAAAGACAAATTCATATCCACGAGGATGGCCACAATCAAAAACATAAATAATAGCAAGTATTGATGAGGAGGTAGAGAAATCAGACCCTCATGCACCGCTGGTAGGAATGCAAAATGGCACAGTCACTTTAGAAAACAGCCTGGCAGTTCCTCAAATGGTTAAATATAGAGTGATCACCTGACCCAGCAATTCCACTCCTAGATACATACTCAAGAAAACTGAATACATATGTCCACACAAAAACTTATAAATGAATAGCCAGAAAGTGGAAACAACCCAAATGTCCATCAATGAATGAATGGATAACCAAAATGTGGTTGACCCATACAACTGAATATCATCCAGCCATAAAAAGGAATGAAGTTCTTTTTTTTTTTTTTTTAATTTTTATTTATTTATTTATTTTTTCCTTTTTGTCGTGTCTGGCAACGGATCGCAACCCTCGGTGCTGCGCCCGCACCTCGCTCAGCCAGTGAGCGGGAACCGGTCTGTATGTGGGATCCGAACCCTCGGCGGGAGCGCGCCACCGCGCTCCCAAGCGGGGCACTGTAGCAGTTCGCCACCGCCGGCCCATAAAAAGGAATGAAGTTCTGATGCATGCTACAACATGGATAAACCTTGGAGACATCATGCTAAGTGAAAGAAACCAGACACGAAAGGTCCCATATTGCAAGATTCCAATTATGGGAAATGCCCAGATTAGGAAAACATGTAGAGACAGAAAATAGATTAGCAGCTGCCAAGAGTTGGGGGTAGGGGGAAATAAAGAGTGATTCCTAATGGGTCCAGGGTTTCATTTTAGGGGCAATGAAAATCGACAGGACACCCTCCCCTCTCATGTGCTGGAGGTGCCCAAACTCTGAAAGTTGAACACCGAATTCACTCTCTCCCCGCCCCCCTGCCTCTCCTCCCGGAACCGGGAGGCCCAGTCACATTGCCCGTGGCCCGAGGCTTCCTCAAGCTATGAAGGCGAGTGTCACCCTGGCATTCTCTCTCTCCCGCCCCTGACCCCATTCATTGCCACGCCCCCCGCTGCACCCCTCTAATGCCTGCAGAGCCGTTTAATTTCCGCGCCCTACTGAAGCTATAGTAACGTCCTACTGCTGAGCACGGACAGCGCACAGCAGCCGGACCGCCTCGGTGGTCCTGGCAGACCTAGGGCCATCAGCGCCCCTTCCCAGGTGCGGGGTCTGCAGCTCTCAGTGAAGTAAACGTCCGCGCAGGCCACAGCGCTGCATCCGGCACGGCGGCTCCGCACCCGAATCCTAACCAGCCGCTGGGGGACGGCCCCGCCGCCCGCGGTCACCGCCCGGGCCCGGACCCGGACCCCACACCGCAGGTCCCGAGCGGGGGCCTCGCCCGCGGCCTCGCCGCGCCGGCACCTGGAAGGGCTCCCGGCGCCGGAGGGGGCTTCGACGGCACTGTCCCGGTCACGCCGCCTCCAGTCGCCTCCTCTCCGAGATGCAGACGTGACTAAACTACAGGTCTACTCCGAGTCCCTTCGGCGAGCGGC
>NW_007726187.1:471249-509155 GCF_000696425.1 Galeopterus variegatus | reverse complement strand
GCAGGCCACAGCGCGGCATCCGGCACGGCGGCTCCGCACCCGAATCCTAACCAGCCGCTGGGGGACGGCCCCGCCGCCCGCGGTCACCGCCCGGGCCCGGACCCGGACCCCACACCGCAGGTCCCGAGCGGGGGCCTCGCCCGCGGCCTCGCCGCGCCGGCACCTGGAAGGGCTCCCGGCGCCGGAGGGGGCTTCGACGGCACTGTCCCGGTCACGCCGCCTCCAGTCGCCTCCTCTCCGAGATGCAGACGTGACTAAACTACAGGTCTACTCCGAGTCCCTTCGGCGAGCGGCGCCCGGTGACCTCCGGGACAACGTCCACCTCCTCAGACGCGCGGCCCGTTCGCCCGGCGCCTCAGGCCCGCCCCCGCCGGCGGCCCCTCCCCGCGCCCCCGGGTCTCCGTACCGTCCAGCGCACACAGCAAGCTCTCAATGGACGTCTCCCGGAGCCGCGACCGACTCCCGAACAGCGAGGACCAGCCGCCCGCGCGGCCAAGCAGTCGCCAGCCCCGGCCGCACGCCGGCGCCCTCTCGGACTCCGTATGCTCAGTGGGCAGGGCCGGGGCCGCGCCGCCTGGCGTCATCGCTCCGCGCCGTCCCCGTCGCCTGGGAAACGCGGACGCGTCCACCGCAGGGGCTGCTGGGGGGCCACGCCCACGAACGAAGAAGCTTTACCCTGGAAGCTCCCGGGCGTCATTCGCCTCTCCCTTGAGGCCTGGCTGCGTGACTCAGGGCGAGTCGCTGCCCTTCTCTGAGCGTCACGTTCTGAGATTCGTTTTACCCCAGAGCTTCTCGAAGTGTGCCCTGTGCACCACCCTGCATAAGAATCCCTGGCGTGTTTGTTTAACATGAAGATTCCTGGGACGTACAGATTCCTGAGCTACTGAGCAGAAGCTGCAGCAAGTGTAATACAAGAGTAAAAAATACATACTTCACAAAGTCCGGGCTGGCTCAAGAGTTACCACAGGCTGTTAAAGGCAAGTTTAACACAAAAAGTAAGATATACACACCCAAAAGGCGAAATACAGGCTGGCTCCAGTAGAGCGAGCAACAGCCCCACCTTCTTCCTGGATTCAACTTTTAGAGTTTGGCTATCTATACATATTCATGTTATCTATTAATATTTAACTAAGGGGAGGGGTCCCTGGTTATGTAACCTAGTCTCACACATGCTCGGTTGGTATCTTTGGAGAATGCTCACTGGCCAAATTCCATGACAGTCACTGAATTCATTTAGAATATTCTAGTACTCTGTAGCTCCTCCAGTGGGGGTCCTTCAAGGGATAAACTCCTTTTTACCAAGCATGCTCAGCCAGCGAGATTACACAAATCGGCTTCCTGTGGTCTTAATCTCCACTTGCTGGTACTGAGAATAGGTGCTATAAGCAACAGAAGCTCAGGACACAGAGAAGGGGTGTGAGTCCTAAGGGAGTGACTGAAACCCAACCCCAGGACAGCTGAGCACCTCCTATCTCAAAAGTGAGCACTGGTTGCCCATAGCAGTAACCAACTCAATATTCCATCCTTTGTTTCTGTCTCACATTTTCCACTTCCTCACTCCTAGATTTTGAGGTACTAAATAGCAAGCTGACAAAGTCCTTGCTATTCTAGGGAAGCCAGCAAGGCTGGCATCCCTTTTGCCTACTTGCCCCTTCTCCCTCCCCTTGAGGTCCGACCTTTGATTGAAACCAGGACCCTGGAAGCTTTGTAAATGAGAAACTTAAGTTCTTATTTTGTTGATAAGCAGTTAGCTATGAATCTCGAAGCACTGTGGCAGCTGAAAATGTTCTATAAATAGCTTGGTACCAGACGTAACTGATTTAATCAGTACCATTTGTTATTTTCACTGGCTTATAAAAAGGAACCTAAAATAAACAAGGATGCCTTACAGGTCAGCATCCTGTAAGGTCCTCCTGACCCCATAAAGTGTGTCTCTTCATTTCCCACCATCTCCCCTTGGGTACTGGTTGACAACACTACATCTTGGGATCAGCTCCATATTTAATTATCTGCACCCAAATCCTTGGGATCTAAACTAAGACATGTACATTTTATGAAATTTACAGAGACACAGTCAACAAGACTTGACAATTTACCATATATAGAACAAGAAAGAAGGAAAAGTCAAATGCTTTCCATTTAAAAGGAACTGAAAGATGGAGAGGGCAGTTATAGGGAAGAGAAAGATAAGCTCAGTTTTAGAGATGTGGTAGGTCTAAGATACTGGTAGGACATCTGTGTGGGGATGCTCAGCTGATGTTTGAAAATTCTGTTTACTCCTGTTCTACTCTGAAATATCTTCTTAATTCTATGACATTTTTCTTCATAGTTATCACTCATTTAAAACAGTCTTATAACTATAGGTATCAGTGGGACCTTCCTGTTGCAAAAGCAGAAGGAAGATATTATCAGACTCAATGGGTCTGCCTTCCAGAGGGTATATTCCAAACAAACTCTTATGATGTCAGAGGTAGAGTCTGGGAAGCTGGATAGTCGGCTTCAATCCACCCAGTCCTCTTACTAGGTTCTTGCCTCCACCACAGGAAAGAATTCAAGGGCAGAGTCACAGTAGAAAGTGAGAACAGGTTTAATATAACAGATAAGAAATACAGGTTCAACAGAGAGACTGCAGCCTAGCACCAGAGACTGAGCCAGGCCCACACCAAGTTTAACACAAAAATACATTCAATGCAGACATCAAGACTAAAACAAAAGCAAGAAATACATACTGAAAGTTCAGTACAAAATGCAGGCTGGCTCAAGAGAGTGAGCAGCCACTTGCCGAAAATAAGTTCGATACAAAGTAAAGTACACAAACCTCAGTAAGCAAAGTGCAGGTTGCTTCCAGGAAAGTGAGCAGCAACCCTACCTTAGGCTAGGATTCTGCATTTATAGTTTATCTAATGAATATTCAATTAAAGGGTTGGTTCCCAGTTATGAAACATTTAGTCTTGCACATGCTCAATTGGTCTCTTCTTGGAGCATGTTCATTGGTCAAATCCCATCACATGAACCAGGCATATTCCAAAATATTCTGTGCTCTCTGTGGACCATGCCCAGCCACTAGATTTGCATAAACCAGCCCCATGTGGTCTCATTTCCCCCTGTATTGGTGCTAAAAATAGTTATAACTGGCAACAGTAACTTTCCTCCAGGGGAGAGCCCAGAGGAAGGGGACTGAGACCTCAGGGAGTGGCTGGAAACCCAGAGGCGTGTCCTGAAACTTGAACCTAGGGAAACTGAGCATCTCCTATATCACTACCAAGATCAGATAGGAGAAAGAAAAACTATTATTTGCAACAAGTGAGGAGAACACCAGGGATAGTTCCTAAAGCAGTTGTCTCCCTATAGAGAAAGTTACAGCCTCTTTTATTTTTGTATTCTTATTTTATTTAATTTTTTCGCAGCTGAGTAATACAGAGAAGCCTCTTTTATTTAGTACAAACATGAATGTGCAAAGATCTTGTTTAGATTACCACATGTAGAGATGGGATTTCGGCACATGCTCAGTTTCACATCATGCCTGTTCCTTCATACAACCATGTTATGTTAATGAAGCTCAGGCTCCTCCTTGGATGGAGAATTCAGCATTATAATGAGCAAAGTTTACCCAAATTCAGCTCTTCAGCCCCTGAAGCTTGAACCTCAACTGATCTGGTTTTATTTGTTTTGCTGTTTTTGTTTTATTTTATGATTTTTCTTGGCTGGTAAGGTGATCCAAACCTTTGACCTTGGTGTTACAACATCATGCTCTAACTAACTGAGCTAACCAGCCAGCCCTGATTTTGTTTTAGCCAGTCTTGTTTGCTAGGGGTTTGTTACTTGTTTCCTGGAGTAGGCTATTCTGAAAAATAAGCTGGAACATAAACAGCTATCAGTGATCATTAATTACATGGTCTTTACAGTCTTTTCTCCCCTTCTGTCTGGCTACAAAGAGACTGAGGGACAACCTAGAGCCCTGCAGGTGCCCTGCTAAGTAGCCAAAACCAATCATCAGACTAGGCAAGCGTTTCCAGCCAGGGGTCTGTGGCATTGTTGCAAGGGGTCCTTGTGTCCGTAACTAAGACATCAAAATTTGTTTCTTACTCAGTTTCCTCTTTGCCTTCCCAGGAAAGTTCCATTAACAAGCCATTCTCATGAAACTGTTGATCCTGGCATAGTTGGCATAGTTCAGTCAAGACCATAAGACCTTTCTTCTTGCCCTGTTCCTTAAGATAACATCTCTGATGGCAATGTTGCCAATTGTTTGTCTAAGATGTTTTTCAGGACACTTGGAGTCAAGCCAGTCTAAACTGACTGTGCCCACAGACCTCTCTTCTGAGCTTGTGTGGATGTCTGATGGGTGACCTTTTGGCATCAGTGGGCCAAAAACTCCACCTCCAGATCATGCTTGTTAGGCAATTATGTTTTAGCCGATGTCTAAGACAGCAGCGGGTGGATGGGAGGAACACCCAAAATGGCTGCAGAGAGTTTCAGGTCCCTAGAACAGACACGTTTTCCGAGAACCACAAAAAATCCCTCCCCCTTCTTCACCACCACATCCCCTTCCCATGCACACGAATTTCTCCACCTATAGAAAAACCCCAACTCAGCTTAAACCCTGCTCGCTTCCCTCCCCTTCCTTCTTAGCCAGTAAGAACAGTCCAGCTCAGCCTGACTAGATATAAAAGGCCCAGCCGGACTCTCGGGGCTGCTGCTCCCACTCTCGAGAGGGCAGCCCGCTTGTTCATTTTGCCTGCCTAATACACTTTGGTTGAGTCTCTGTCTCCTGGTGTGTTTCTTTTGCATCCGGGCCGGGCAATTTCCTTTCAATGCTAATGCTACCATTTTTGACCCATGAAGAAGTGTGCAAATAGCTTGCACCTGCACAGATAGTTGAAGAACTTCCTCGAACCCTTTATTCAACACTGTCCTACACAACTCTCACCACCTGTTACCTACTCCCCATAAATGTCTCTAGCTTCCTGCCATTGAGTAGGCAGATTTAAGAGTATTCTGCTGCCTACTTGCTTGGCAGCCTCTCAAATAAACCTTTTTCTCTGCTGCAAAAACCAGTGTCTCACCTTAATGGCTTGCTGTGCATTGAGCAACAAACCACATGCAGTTACAACTGTGTAACTATCTAAAACTAGCTGTAACCATCTAAAACTAGCTGAAACAGGTTTTATTTTACTATCTCACATTATTTCAAAGGTATCTTGCAGGGCATAAACTGAGCATGCACCCAAAGAGAGCCTTGTCCTCCAGATGACCTCGGGAACCTGAAAATTCTCTACCAAAGTGCTGAATCCAGATTAGACCAATCAGAGGACTGGATTCAGGATTGACCAATCAGTCAAAAGTTTGGAGCCCTGAACCAGCCAGCCATCACAAAAACAAACAAGCAAGCAAGAATCAACCAATCAACTCCTGATCTCATCAGCCAGTAAGGCCTTTTCTGTCCCAATCAATCAGCTCCTGATTTTATCAGCCTATCGCCCTTTGCTGTGCCATCTGGCTTGATTCAGATTTAACCTATCAGGGATCCCAAATACCCCTTAAAAGTGCATTCAGCCCCTGGTTTGGAGAGACAGATTTGAGAGCTGTATCTCCTGTCTCCACACCAGTCAACTCAAAAAAAAAAAAAAAAAAAAAAAGCCTTTCTTGCAAAAGCAGGTGCAATGGTATTGGCTTCTGCAGGCATTGAGGAGGAGCACCCAGAATTGCCTGCAGCCTAAATTAATTGTGGTCTACCAGAAATATATGCTACTGTTTTTCAAATGTTTGGAGATACTGTTGGAGGAAAAAAATACCCATTCATTACAGAATTCATACCTCCTGTAGGTCATGATATCTGCCAAAATTACAACTACTACTAAGTTGGGTTCACATGTTTTATTGACATAAGAAAAACATTTTTCCACTGGGAAGTCATTTGGATTCCTTGCAGAAATAAGAGGGAGAGTGGACATTTCGAAGCAGATATTGGAGGCATGGCTAAAGGGGAAGGCCTTGGAGCAACTGGCAGACTAGTGCGGGTGAGAGATGAGGAGGCCTGGGAGAAGGCTGTGACAGGGAGTTGGAGGGTGGAGGAGAGAGTTGAGTGACTTTCTATTGTCGGTTCTATCTAAGATAGGGTGTCATCACAGATTGTACCTGGAGAAAACACAAAAAGCACATGTTCCCAGCCTTGGGAATGTCACTGGGCTCCCCTCCCCTCTCTGTCTCTCCTTTCCACCCTCCTCTCCTCACATTTGTCTACCTCCACCCGCCTGGCTCGTCAGGGCTGGCTCATAGCAAGTTTTGGCTTCATTACTTCACTCTCTTCATTTAGTTTCCTGGATTGGTGACTGGGTTTAAGACGGCTGTTCCCAGCTCTGATCCCAGTTGTACTTCAGGACCACCTTCTAGTATTTGCTTGTCTATCCTCCAGCACCTCTCCATGACCTGTGGTCCCCTCTCAGGCCTTCGGACACTGCGTGACCTGTGTCTGACAGGGAACATCATTGGGCATCTCCACATGGAATCAAGTAGACATTGAGACTTATGGGATGGTGGAGAGGCAGGAAGAGAGGTAGAGCTTGTGCTGTGCTCTGGGTTGTGTTGCTGGGACCTGGGTGGATGGAGATGCCACTGAGACTGGCTTAACGAGAGCAAAATTGGGGAAAAGAATGGGAGTTTGGGTTTGTGCATGTTTTGTTAGTGACTTCGTGGTATAACTTTCAGGAGCCACAAATGCAGCCCTGGTGTGAACGGTAGGGGAGGGGGAGCTCTTTTGGTAACTCAGCTGACAATGATCCCCTGGAGCTCTGCCGGAAGACCCTGCCCACCCACTCCGCTGTTCATTTTGACATCCTTCCCATTCTGCCCTGTTTGGAGCACCTGTTCCCTGCTCTTTTATAGTCATTTGCTCTATTGGCCGTCTTTGCTACGTGTGGTTATTTAAACACATTGTTAAGACTGAAGTTTCCTCTGCACTCTGGCCATTTATCTCCCTTTATTCCCCTTCCTCCTTTCTCTCCCACTTCCTCCACCCCCCTTGTTGGTTCAGAATTCACAAGAGTGGTTGGGAAAGAGTCACCAGGTTGGCAATGGGTTGTGATGATTCAGCACCAAGTAAGGCCCTGTCACAGCCTTGCCAGGGCCACTACCACCCAGCACCAGTCTCCTTCCTCCCGTTGGGTCACATTAAGTGGCAGGCAGCTGAGAGTGATGTGGGAATATGAAATGCAAATGTGGTTTGGTGTAAGATGCACATACAGAAGGCTCAAGCTTTGGTCTTCATGGCAAATGTTACTAGTATGAGCCAATGAAATGTTTTTGGTTTTTGATTTTTGTTTTACTATAAACCCAACACGTTCAATCCAGAGGGTTTATAAGCTGATGGAGTTTTGGTGTCAGGTGTCTGAGGACCTGAAAAGTATGAGGGCTGCTGCTCAAGGGGGCTGGAGCTGTGTTGCAATCAGCATGACAGGGTTGCCACGTAAGATGCATGGAGCACCAAGGGCCTTCCAGGTGAAGCCTCAGTTGCTGCTTTCCTGATCCCCACCCAGCTTCTAGCACTAAGATCCTGAGGACCCAGAGTGGAGGGATTTTAGGGGTCCCATGTGAGTCCCTCTAGAGGTTCACTGTCCAACACAGTAGCCACTTGCCTCCTCTGGCTTTTTAAACTTAAATGTTGTCAAAGTAATCAGTATCAAAATGGAGTCACCCAGGTCAAACTCTAACACAATGGAGCCAGGAGGCCATGAAAGAAGAGCCCTCACACATGTATGCCTATGACAGGAACTATGCAAGGAATTCCCCAAAACTGCAGTTTTCCAGATAAGACAGTTGCCCAAGGACACACCTAATAACAGATGTCTCCACCAATGAGCTAACCCACCAATGAGTTAACGCCACCAATGAGCTAATGCCAACCAATGAGCGCCATCAGTGAGCTAATGCCAACTCCTGCAAGGGGCTCCTGTAACCAATGGTCTTTGTTTTAAAACAGCTTACGTGGACTTCTCCTTTTTGCCTTTAAAAGTTTCCACTTTGCTCCCAACCCCCTTGGATGCACCTATAATCAGACGTAGCATGTGTATCCCAGATTGCAAACCCCTGCTATTCCTGAATAAACTCTTTGCTTTGGAGACTTGGTCTCTCTGTCACTCGTTTTAGGTTGACAATGGGCATTAGTTAAAATTAAATAAGGCTGGCCAGTTAGCTCACTTGGTTAGAGTGGGTTGTTATAATGCCAAGGTCAAGGGTTCAGATCCCAGTACTGGCCAGCCATCAAAAAGAAATAAACAAAAATAAAATTAAATAAATTTAATTCCTTATAAATTTAATATAAATCAGCTCCTTAGTAGCACTAGCTACACTTAAGTGCCCAGTAGCCACATGTAGCTACTCCATGGAACAATGCAGACATAGCACATTTCCATCATCACAGAGTTCTTTAGGATAGCACTATCATGAGACTATTCCCAACCCCAGGCTGTGGGTCAGAACCTTGACCAAAGTCTGGATCTAGCCACTTTCTCCTTGCTCCCTATGCCCAGCTGCCTCTGGCTGGGACTTACTGCACTCCAGAGAGACAGTCCTGGACAGCTCTGACATCTGCACAATTCCCTACTTCACTCCCTAATCTTGGTGACCTTTTCATTCAGCAATTATTCCTTGGGCATCTCCGTGGTGCCAAAAAGTATCAAGGGCTATAGTGATAAACCAGACAGGTTCCCAACCTAATGAAGCAAGTTCTAGAAGGAAGAGAAGACAAATAAAACTTGGATAATTGTAAGAAAACAAAACAGCCAATAACGTGCAGTGTTTGGGCTACTTGGTTGAATGGACAGGGAAGCGCTGTCTAGGGACGGGAAATTTCAGCTAATTCCCAGATAGAGAGAAGATCTGGGAATGCACATTCCAGGAAAAGGGAAGACCCAGTAGAAAGACCCTGTCAAAACACAAAATTACGGGCTAGCCCGTGGCTCACTCGGGAGAGTGCGGTGCTGATAATACCAAGGCCACGGGTTCGGATCCCATATAGGGATGGCCGGTTTGCTCACTGGGTGAGTGTGGTGCCGACAACACCAAGTCAAGGGTTAAGATCCCCTTACCAGTCATCTTTAAAAAAAAAACAAAAACAAAAACAAAACACAAAATTACAACAAATTAAAAGAGTTTAGAGATAATTGGCTTTTATTTGCAATTCTAGAATCAGACAACACCTCATTCTATAAAATAGAATAGTGTTTCCATGAGCTGAGCAGGAGTTTGGTTTTATAGACAGAAGGGGCTGAAGAAAGCAGAAAGAGGGAGCAAAACGTGGATTGGTCCTTTCAAAGTTTCTTTCCTGGTAAAGGTTAAAGCAGAGGGGACTTCCTTATAATGCAGTCTAAAACTGATTTGTTTGGGGATTTGTCTATTGTCTCCCTCCTGATTTCTTGGAAGTTCAGATAAACAACTTATGGGTTGGTGGTGTGGAACTTCTGCATGAGTGACTCCATTTTGGTTGGTCTGTTGGGCCTAGTACAGGAGCTCAGTCCAAACCAATGGCCTCCTATCAATTTTACTTAACAGCCCGTAGATTGCAATGAGTTTGGCGTTTGAAGAACAGAAAGATCACTGTGGCAGGGGCTTAGCAGGTGTGGTGAGAGGGTTAGGAAATGAAGTTGGAAAAGGAAGCCGGAGCCAGATTGTGTGGGGTTTGGAGGTGGCAGCTGGCAGGCAGTTTTACTGTAATCTTACTGCAATGAGATGATTTCCAGGAAGGAACTGACACGGTCTTGCGCAAGGATATCAGCCCATATCAAACTGGATTTTCCACTTCCCCCACAAACATTGGCTTATGGACTTATGACTCCTCAGTCCAAAGTCCTAGGCCTGCAGGTTTCTGCAACCTCTCTCTGCTATGCCCATGTGACATGCAGAGGAGAAGCAGGGACTAAATCAGTCAGTGCCAGGACACAGTTCAGGGCCACAAAAGGGCCCAGAACATGAGAGCACAGAGCCTGGAAAAGAAGAGACTTTTGAGAACTTGAGCCCACATTTAAATGAAGCAGCACTTTTCCTGTACATGGAGAAATCAAAGCAGACACCATGCCTTGCTGCTGTTTTGATTATGCATATTGCATACCAAACCGAATGAAAAAACAAAACCACTTTGCATCCTGAGATGAACTGAAATGAGAAAGAACACCCAGTCTAACATCAGCCCCCCAAATCAATGAAGCCTTTCCTGTGAGTTGCTAGCTTCCTAATGAAAACTTTGCCCTCGACCTTGGTAATACCAACTATTGCAGGTATGTGATGAGCTTTGCAGATAGAAGAATCATGGGAGATCAGAGGCATCAAAGGCAAGTAAAACTACCATCTAGAGTTATTCACAAGAACTGCAAAAATGTAGCACAGACCTATAAGGTGTCTTTCTAAAATCCCTTCTGATGAAAACCTGCTGAAATACTGGATGCACGTTTCATATTTACATACAATGCAGTAGATGTTTGGATAGGTTTTTATTTGGGGAGACAGAGAGAATTCTCAAAACTGACTCAGCTTGCAAGCAGTGGGATCATAACAAGGGCCTGGAGACACACCATGAAGTCACCCCAACTAAGGTGGTGTTACACTAGCCAGGACCAGGGCTTCTGACAACATAATGAATTTTGAGATAACAGACCTTCGAGAAGAAAAGAACAGTTCATTTGAAAGCAAATAACTACATAAATTGTACTTTAACTTAGCCTTATAATTAACTGCAGCATATTTACTTCATAGTCCCTTAATAAACACGTCAACTTTAAACAAAGAATCATGGGAGAAGGACCTGTTTTTCCACCATGAACAAACACTTTGGAAACTATTTTGTTTTGTTCTGTGTCCTTTATTTGGACAGCCAGTCTGAAGTCAGGACTCCCTCAAAAAAATTTTTAAGTTACTTCTCTTTAACTCAGTTGTCACAGAGTCCTCCTTTGGCAACACTGTTGTTTCAAGATAGGAGGAGCCTTAGAGAGCAACTCTCGCGTCTCTCTGTGACCTCTGAACCCTGTATGGGCCGTGACTGTTGCACTTTTCATACTCCATAGCCGTCGTCTTGCTTACCTGTCTGCGTCCACTGTCAGCCTGAAGCCTGCTCAAGGGCAGGGCCTTGCATAGCTCTGCATCCTCAGTGCTTAGCCCAGGGCCCCGCACACATTAGCAGCTTGGTAAGATTTGTAATTGTTAATCTTCTGGTTGCCCCAAAGGCTAAACACCTTTGGACAGTGTTGGGGTTGAATTGTGTACCCCCAAAAGATATGTTGAACTTCTAATCCCTGGCATCTGTGACCTTATTTGGAAATAAGGACTTTGCAGATGTAATCAAGTTAAAATGAGGTCAAACTAGATTTGGGTGGGCCCCAATGAATGAGTGCTGTCATTACTAGAAGAGGAAAAGAGAAACACAGGGAGATTCAGAGAAACACAGGAAGAGCGCTGTGTGACTGTGGAGGGTTGGAGTGATGCAGGCACAAGCCAAGGAACGCCACCGTTTGTTTGTAACCACCAGAAATCAGGAGAAAAGAACAGTTCTCCCTCAGAGCCTTCAGGATTGTGAAAGAGTAGGCACCTGTTCTTGTAAACCACCCAATCTGTGGTAATTTGTTACCGAAGCCCTAGGAAACTGACACGACCTAAAAATCAACTACGTGATCAAAGACTGAAGGGCTGGAGTGAGCAGGTGTGTCTGCGCGGTGATGTCACCCGTCTATCTCTCGATTCCACAGACATTTGATATGTGTTCTTTTTCCCGATGAGGCACATGATTTGAGTTAGTTTTCACTTCTCTTTGATCCTGACAGAGATCCTTTAGTAAATGGCAAAATTCCAACTGAGGGACTAAAGGACAATGAGGGAAGAACCTTGGAGGTCTTGGAATTTCACTAGAGACTCTGCAGACCGGGTGCTGGTGCTGTTGGACTAAACTGGCAGTCCAGCTTCCGTGTTCCTCCGTGGACACGTGGGTCATCTGTCACAGAAAGAGGTGATATCCTTCTTAGGAAGCCCCCGAGGCTCAGGCTTAGGAATGCACGGGCCGCAGCTCTCCCACAAGACGGCAAACCGGAACGCAAGTGGAGAAGAGCGAGCTTTCACAGGAGGACGAGTCTAGCCCATTCACAGACTTAGGTTTCCTGCCCTTGATCAGTAATCGATATCGGAGATTAGCGGTTCCAGATCCGCTGGCCCGGAGGATGTTTGTGATTCCATAAACGTACCACCTGCAGCATGCTCCTTCAACACTCAGCTCTGATCATGCTCTAGCAGGCACCAACGCACCACGAGGGACTCCCAGAGCATAAAACGGAGGTTAAACTCTCAGCCGAGAACCACACAGCCGAACCCGTGCCGGGGAAACCAAGAGCGGAAAGGTGATCCATCACCGCCACTTCCCCTTCCGGCCCCGGCCCCGGCGCCCCGCCCCGTGACGTCACGGCCGCGCTGCCGTATGCGTCATCGCGGCGCGCCGCTGCCCGGGCTCTGGGCGCTCCGGCGACCATGGCAGAGGTGGGTCGGGCAGCGCTCCGCGACCCCGGGGCGCTGCTCCCGGGCGGCTTCTGGGCTGCGGTGGCCGTGTGGCTCGAGAGGCCGCAGGTGGCCAACAAGCGGCTGTGCGGCGCCCGCCTTGAGGCACGCCGGAGCGCCGCCCTGCGGCTGGCCGAGGCCCGCGGCCCCAGGCCGCTAGCAGGACCCGAGCAGGAAGAGCGGGGCGCGGCTGGACACGGGCCCGAGGAGGAGCTGGGACCCGGCCAGCGTTCCCCCGACGAGGGTCCGGGCCCCAGGCCGCTAGCAGGACCCGAGGAGGAGGAGCGGGGCGCGGCTGGACGCGGTTCCGAGGAGGGGCCGGGACCCGGCCGGCGTTCCGCAGAGGAGGGTCCGGGCCCCAGGCCGAGCGCCGGTCTGGAGCAAGGCATGGCGGGGCGCGGACGCCAGGAGACTCAGGGCCCGCACCAGCAAGGGGAGGCGCGGAGAGAAGCAGCCGAGGCGCCTTTGCTCGCCGTAGATCCCGGGCACCCGGACAAGGCTAGAGGCAGGGAGGACGACTTCGCTGTTGCAGATCTGGATTTGCTCTGGGACAATTTCTCCCGAAGTCTTGCCAGTGGCAACCCGGAGATGCTAGCTTTTCTCCTCCGCTCTGGGACAGGATTGCAGCCAGAGGAGCAGCACGAGCTCGACGTGGTTTTCAGAACCGTTATTCCCAAAACGAGCCCGCATTGCCAGCTTACATCTCCGAGGAGAGAAATAGTTGTGCAGGGTAAGAGTATATTTGGTAGTGGAAAGATACGATTAGATTAAAACGTGTTGCTTTGCCCCCCACGGATTTGTCACCCCACCTCCCCTGGGTGACGGAGATGCAAAGGATTACTCAAAGCCCATCTCTTCTGAGCAGTGAGAGAACCCGAAGTGGTTAATTTCCTGCCAGAACCCTCAAGCAAGAGGCATCCCTTCCTTGGGAAATTAACCCCGAATTGGGGTTCTTTTTCTGCATTTATTTTCCAGACCAGGAAGTTACAGGAAGAGAACATAGGTGGGGTTACAGGTTAATAATATTGGCTGGTAACTTTCAGTGAAACAAGCCAGATGACATTCCAGTAGACAATTAAGTGGTCCTATCAACAAAAGCTTGATCTTAGCAAACATTCCTTCTTACAGCAATTTCTCAGTATCTTTACATTTTAATCAGTAACTAGTTTGTCCTTGAGCCAGCAACCTTACTGTGCCGCAAATCTTTATCTTACAGCAGAGACTTTATAGCCTGAGGAAAATTTCCAGTCCTCCACAAGGTCAATATTTGAAACTGCAAGGCTTTGGAAAACCAGGCCCTGTGAAGTACATTTGCTTTAAGAATCCTCTACAAAAACACATTCATTGAATTTCAGTTTAATGAAAAAGCATTACAGGTACCTACTATGTCAGTTCCTTTGCTATGTACTGGGGAGGTTTTAAGTTTTTTATTATTTTTTGAGATGGCACGTAGAAATATGTGTTCTTGGTACAGAGGATGGCATACTTGATTGGGGCGGTTGGTGACTGGAAGGCTTCAGGGAGAAGGTGAAGGATGAACTGGACGTTGAATGATAAATGGGAGTTCATCAGGTAAAGAGATCAGTGAAAAGGGAGCAGTTTATGCCAAGACAAGTAGGTGTTGAAGAGCATAATGATTGGATGGATAGGAACCTACTAATCCTTAGTGTTCTTCAAATTTCAGGCATTTATTTGACTGTGAACTTGACACTTCAGTCTCAGCCACTCCTTGCCTCAAACTGTGTATGAGATTTCTATTGCTGCCGTAACAAATTACTGCAGACTTAATGGCAAAAACAAGAAAAATTGATTCTCTTTCTCAGTTCTGTAGGTCAGAAATCCTGGTTGGCTCTGTTGGCTTCTCTGCTCTCTTTCTCTCACAAGGCCAAAATCAAAGAGCTGGCTGGTTGAGTTCTTATCTCTAGCCTCTGGAAAACAATCCGCTTCCAGGCTCATCCAAGTTGTTGGCAGAATCCAATTCTTTATGGTGGTTGGGACTGAGGTCCTTGTTTCCTTGCTGGCTCTTAATTCCTAGAGGCCTATCTCTGTCTTTTTAGTACCGTTTCCTACATCTTAGAGCCAATAACAGAGTCGAATCTTCATGCTTGGAATCAGTGTCTCTGACTTCCTCTTTTGCTGCATCTCTCTTCTGTCTCCAGCCAGAGGAAGTTTTCTGCTATTCAGGGCTCAAGTCTGCAATGTGTTTCTTTTGCCCACATAACACAATAAATTCACGAGTCCTGGGTTTTAAGGTGTGGAACCTTTGGAAGACTGTTCTGCCTACCTCAGGCAGCAATGGTAAATTGCCGGTAGGTGCATACCGCTCTCAGACACCTCCCAATCTGTCTGCCTCTGTGCCTTTCTAAGACTCTTGCTAGCTGTCCCCTTCTCCAGGAAGCTTCTCTGACCCTGCCAGTCCAGTTGAGTTTAGGAGTTCTTCCAACTTTTAACAATTGTGCTATAATCTTAACTTTTTAACATTTCCCCTGTACTAGACTGAGAGAATTAGTGAAGCTGGGCTATGAGGCTCCATGTGTAGATTTCTGTGTTTTCACTGAAGATGGAGAGGGGGCTGCAGGACTGAACTTTTCCTTATTTCCTCTTAGGGAGGCAGTGATCTCTCTCAAGAAGGAGTGCCATTTTTAGGACTGCTTTCTACATTCAGCTCCTGCCAGGAAGGCTCACCAGAGTACTTATATACTCCACAGAACAGCCTGGGTTTGAATTCTGCCTTTGCCAACTGTTAGCTCTATGGCCTGGAGAGGTTATGTAGCCTCTCTGTGCCTCAGTTTCTTCATTTGTAAATTGGAATAAAATCTCTTAGAATTTCTGGAAGAATTAAATGAAATTGCACATTATAAAGTGCTTATGATAATTTCTGGCATGTGGTAAGTGCTTATAAATGCTAGCTGCTGTTTTTGAAAAGTGGTAAAATTCCCCAAGGCTTTTGCATACTTCTTGGTCCTATTCTGGGTAAGCTCACAAAGGAATTAAGAGTAACGTGACTAGGAATCTTAACTATTAGTAGCAGGCCAGAATGACACAGTGATTAAGAACTTGACCTCTTGAGTCAAACATATCAGAGTTCAATTTGAGGCTGTGTGAATTTGGGACAGATAATTTAACTTCCAAGTGCCTCAGCTTCCTCATCTAGAGCAAACCTTTTTGGTTGCCACACCCGGCAGGCTCCTGGCATCTAGTGAGTAGAGGCTGGGGATGCTGCTAAACATTCTGCAACATGCAGGACGGCTCCCAACATAAAAGAGTTATCCAGCCCCAGATATCAGTAATGCTGAGGTTGAGAAACCCTGATCTGGAAGATGGCAAAAAGAGAAACACTAGACCACAAAGTGGTGATAACTCACATAAAGAATGATGGATTTTGTCAGTCTTGCTCTCAGACTCTTGTCTCACTCGCGATGATAGCTGTCCTGTTAACTGCAGGTCCCATGGGACCTGGGCCCCATTACCCCTTGATTTCTCCTCCCACCTCTTGTCACCTTGTCTACGCCACTCCCCTCTGTTCCCCACACAGCCCGGGCACACTCATGCCCCCGGGTCTTTGCAGTTGCTGTTCCTTCTTCTGAAATGCTCTTCTTCGAGGTACCCCTGGCTCACTCCATAGCCTCCTTCAGCTCTGCTCGGATGTCACATTACTAGGGAGGACATTCCAGACCACACTGTATACAGTAGCAATCCCCTCTGATGCCAGAGTGTCTTAGACCTTGCCTCACCCTGCTTTATTTCTGTCCCTGTGCAGTCAGCTCCTTCAGCCTCAACTTCCTTTTGGTGGATCTTGCTCTTTCGCTTGCTGTGGCCGGTGGACTGCAGTCGTGCATACCTGGTTGGTGAAGTAGGGTTTATATTAATCTTTAACAGAGATCTTGCCATTTTTTAATATCAAAGGTAAACACAGTTGATTTTAGAGATAGAAATTCATAAACCAAACCTTAAGTGTCCACACAAATTGATACAATGCCATAAATTCATCTTAGTTTAGGCATGTGTTGCTCTGCTTATTTCCTTGTGGAAGGGCAAGTGCAAAGCCCCCGCCACAGTGAGGGTGTCACACAGTGGGAAGCCTGGGTTAGGAGGGCCTGGGACAGTGCTCACTTTCTTGTGCTGGCTCTGACTGCTGAGGTGTCCTATGCCTGACCGCATCTGAAGGTCAAGGTCAGGCTGGGAAGACACTCAGCTAGAGCAGGGGTGTCACCTGTTTTCTCCAATTGTGGCTCTCAGGTTCCGACAGGCTCCACGTTGACTGGCTCTTCCCCCAGCTCCTGGCTCACTTGTCCCCCAACAGACAGCTGTTGGAAGTGGCTGCCGTGTGCCTTGAACATTCTAGGCACTGGGCTGCAGCAGTGAAAGAAGCACAAAAGCTCTCTTCTTCTGGAGTGCCACTGTTGTAACACCACCTGTAACCAACTGAACCAACCAGCCAGCCCAAGAGTGCCATTGTAGATAGAGTGCTGAAGAAAGCCTTCAAGAGATCGAAAACATCGTAATTCATTCATTACCATTTACTTATTTATTTATTTTGGCAGCTGGCAGGTATGGAGATCCAAACCCTTGACTTTGGTGTTACAGCACCACACTTTAACCAACTGAGCTAATCGGCCAGTCTCCTTTTAATACCACTTCTGATGAGACACCAAACCAAGCAGTTGTGACGCGTCGTCCTTATCTTTTTCCTTTCAGATGTCCTCGGTGGAGCTGTAACTTTCTTACCTTTGGAAGAAGATGATGAGGGGAATTTGAAGGTTAAGATGAGCAACGTGTATCAAATTCAGCTCAGTCATAGCAGAGAGGAATGGTAAGGACTGGACAGCCAATCTCTATTTCCCTGTTTCATGGTTTTGACTGATTCTGTCTTTAGGTAGCTGAAAGATTCTGGGTTGCTGGAGATCAAAGGTCCTGGCTCCTGGGCAGTCATGGTGTGAGGGCCTTTCCATGGCATGTTCTTCCTGCTGGCACCTGGCCCGCATCAGGGTGGTCACAGTCTCCACTGTCCGTGTAGCCTTGGGCAGCAGCACCTCGTTTTAGCCCCAAATTCAAATAAACTCACATCCTTTTAGTATCTCACTATGTTTTACAACTTGGTAATGGGGAGCAGGTGATGCCCCCTTTTATAGTAGGTATTGCAGTTATGCTCGTTATAAAAGTAACTATTTAGGGCTGGCTGGCTAGCTCACTTGGTTAGAAAGTGGTGCTGATAACACCAAGGTCCAGTGTTCCAGTGATCCCTGTATCAGCCAGCTGCCAAAAAACAAACAAAAAAACAAACCCAAATAAATAAATAAAAGTAACAATTTAATAAGCATCCTTAAGTTCATATGGTATTTGGGCCTGTACAGAAAGTGTGAAATTCAGTTTATTCCATTTGGTTCTTTTAAACGGAAAAGTCATAGGAAGGTTAAGTTCACTGGTTACTCTTCTGCTGGTGTTTTCCTGAGAGCCACTTCCAGCTTGTGCTTTCTAGAACAGTCTTGGGGATCGAGTCAGTGTAACTGGAGTGGGTTTGCACGTGGCTTCCTGTAAAGCAGAGAGACAACAGTTGGAGGAGCGTGGGTTTTGGAGTCAGCCACACCTGGGTTTCCCCACCAGCAGTGTGATCTTGGGCATGTCATTGTACCTCCATGGCCTTCAGTCTTCTCACCTATGAAATGGGTTTAATAATTCCCAAGCCTCTGAGCAGGTGGCTGGCTGGGACCACAGGGGCCTGTTGCAGCTTAAACCTTCGTGGGAGTACTTAGCACCTACAGGACAAAGCCCCTTGAGAACTGTCCAGAGGTTGCTCCAAACTGTCAAGAGAACCTTGCCCCGAAGTCCATTCCTATCAGTGTACTCTCGCTAGAAGTTGGGGGCAGGGGGGGGGGTGGGAGCAGATACTGGGAGGAGCCACATCTGCCTGTGGCGATCACTGGTGCGAGCTACTGCCGAAGCTGTTCGTCAGTGAGCCTTGCAGGTGCTGCCCGTCTCCTCCGGTGTGTCATGGAGGCACCTAGCCCAGGGCCTGGCCGCAGGCACTCATGCATGCTTGCCGAGTCGTAGTCACTCGCCGTGCACAAGCTCCCGAGGACTGGGCTGTTGCTCCCTGTCTTCCCAGCTTGGCATTTCTTGTCACAGCCCCCCTGGGCAGCAGTCATCATTTTCCCTTGGGCACTGGTCATACCTCAGGGCCAGTGGTGGTGTTGTGGTCTAAGTTGAGCACAAAAGAAACGGACATTTGGTGGGCTCCCCCACTGGGCACACATGTTCCTCTTCTGCACGTCACGTTTCAGCAGGTTTGTTGCATGCTCAGCGTGTTCTCAGCGCTGGATCTACCGTGTTGAGCAAGTCCTGTGGGAGACAAATAAATCTATGCTTCAATACCAGGTAGTGCCACGAAGAAAACCAAAACAGGTCAACATGACTCTGTCCCCATGTCCTCTCAGCAGAAATGGCAGTGTTGTGCTCTGAGTCTGTTGAGTGGGTGGGGAAGGCCTCTGAGAAGGGAACACATGAAGAGAGGCCTGAGTGGATGAAGGAGGAAGCCACAGCGGTCCTGGGGGACATGCAGGGGGAGCACCAAGGCTCAGGGCAGGATGTGTGTGCAGCACGTGTGGAGGGCTCAGTGTGGGCTCCAGTGGAGGGAGAGCTTCTGGGGTGAGCAGGGCGGCTGCACACTGGGAGAAGCCAGAGGAAGCAGCTGGGCGGGTCGGGGAAGGTGAGCGTCAGGCGTTCTTCCTAGGCTCTTCCTGGGATCCCACCCGCTCTGGGGTGCATCTCTGGAGACTCGTATGGGAATGAGTTGTGTCCCTCTGATGCACCGTGGTGGCAGAACACCTGAAAGTCATAGCTCACTGGACTGACCAACCGCTTGCCCTTTTCCCCACAGTGACACACCACTGCCTCTCCCCTGGTGCCTGTGAGGCCTCTCCAGCCCTGCCCTTTCATCCAGCAGCCTTGTTCTTCTGCCTGTTCTTAGGGACCCCCACTGTAGGCTTCGCTTACCTGCAAGCAAACCTGATGCTCTCTCCCCTTTGTGTTGTTGGCAAATTATAGCCCTCGGATGGTGTGTGCTGTTCTCTGGGTCCATGTGTGTCCCTGTCAGCCTCCCATGGAGTGTGAGCATTCCTTCCTTCATTGAACATGCACAAAGTGAGTTCCCTTGTGTGTCAGGACTGCCAGGAGCCAGGGACACAGCAGGGAGCAGAACAGATGGAGCCCTGCCCCTGCTACCTTCTGGTGGCAGAGACACGAGAGACAAAATGAACCAGTAAAATGCAGGGGATCACATTTGTGTCCTTTAACTTTGTGACTGAGCACTTAGCTTTCTGTTGAGAAGATATTTGGTGAATACACAAGAAATAGAAATGTTTTAGAATCTGGCTAACATGCATGAGACAGTAGGAAAGAGGAGCTTTCTTTATCCTTTCGACAGGTTTCATAGGGTGTGTGAATGCATTTTAAACAAAGTTTGCAAGAGGAGAGGGATTTTTTTCCTGCTTTTATTTAAATGTTTTCCTCTATTAGGTGAAAATTTTGTAACTACTTCCAGATTGTTTTATGTTTTTAGTAAAATACTTTGTAATTATAAATGTCAGCTTCTGTTCTCTTCTTTCGATAAATAAACGTATAGTTTAAAAGTAAGCATTGAAACCAGCCCTGCTTACTTATATTTCTCTTATTTTTAAAGGTTCATATCTGTTTTAATTTTCTGTCCAGAAAGATGGCATTCAGATGGAATTGTGTATCCCAAGCCCACCTGGCTTGGAGAAGAATTACTGGGCAGATTGGCCAAGTGGTCCGTGGAGGACAAGAAGAGTGAATTTAAAAGCACCCTTTCCCTCATTTCCATCATGAAGTACAGCAAGGTTTACCAGGAACTGAAAGAGAAGTATAAAGAGATGGTTAAGGTATTTCGGTGGAAGACATCTTTAACTTCCTCCCTCCCCCCATTTAAATGAGGTAATATGATCAAACTCTGCCAGGAAAAGTAGTTTTTCCTGCAAACCTTCTACGTTTGTGCAGATACACACATCAGGTCCAAATGTAGCCACATAAAGCTGCCCCTCGCAGGCCGAGCTTGGGCCTACTTGGGGGAGCAGACAAGAAACATAGACCCAGATATGTTACAGAAAAGGGTTGTTCTGTTTTTGTGCATTTTTTATTTATTTTTTTCAAGAAAATTAAAGAGAAATTATTAATTTAAAAGTAATTGAACATTGAATAAATTACTAAATTATAATTCTTTAGCATAAACCTAAAGATATTTTAAGAAAATATATGAAAAATTAAAGTACAAAAGAATATACTTCCCAAAAAGGAGATAAATTTCATGATAATGCGCTTAATTTTCTGTCTAAGATATAAAAAAAATGTAATGACATATCTGCGTATTCACTCCCAGCTTAAGAAATAAGCCCTTGAGGGCTGGCTGGTTGCTCAGTTGGCTAGAGTGTGGTGTTAACAACACCAAGGTCAAGGGTTTGGATTCCCATATGACCAGCTGCCAAGAAAGAAAGAAAGCTTTGCCAGTGGAGTTGAAGCTCCTTTGTTCTCTTCCTCTGTGTTTCCCTTCCTCCTCCTCCAAGTAACCTCAGTTTATCATTTCCACTTTTTTTTTTTTTTTGGTGACTGGCCAGTATAGGGATCCGATCCACGTATTTTTTTTTTTAGTCAGTCACCTATTGGTGTGTAACAAGCACCCCAGAAGTCACATGCATTACCATGACCACTCACTGTTGCTGAAGCACCTGTGGGTCCTGGGGATTGGCTGACAAGGCTGGGCTCCCGTTCTCTTAGATCCTGGCCTAGGAGGCCTTCACTATCTTAACTGTTCAGGACCTTCATGGAGGTCCTTTTTATATTGTTCCAGCTTGTTCTTAGTGAGATGGTTCATCTGAATTATCTAATGCACCATGACTGAAAATAGAGATCTCAGCATTTAGCATTACAGCGCATTGGTTTTTCCTCTTCAGCCAAATGCCAGTGCTGCACATTACAAATTTTAATGAGACCTTTCCTGTGCACAGCTAGTGCTTTACAGTTTTCAAAGCACCTTAATGGTCATCCTGCATGTTAGTTAAGGCATAGGCTTTATCCCTGTTTTACAGAAACGGAGACAGGGACTTACTGGAGACAGCCAGCCACCGACAGACTGGAGGGCTGGAGTGTGGGCCTCCTGATCCCTGGTCCTTTTCTTTCTTCACTCTGCCCTCTGGCCCCTCCTTTCCTTGGTCATTATCTCATCTGCATAAACAGCTGAGCATTTTCCGCTGATGTCCAGTTGCCTCATCTAACCATCTTCCATGTATTTTCTTTATTGCAAAATCTTTCTTTGGATTGCATTGTTCTTTTTTTTTTTTTTTTTAAAGATGACCGGTAAGGGGATCTTAACCCTTGACTTGGTGTTGTCAGCACCACACTCAGCCAGTGAGCGAACCAGCCATCCCTATATAGGGATCCGAACCCATGGCCTTGGTGTTATCAGCACCACACTCTCCCGAGTGAGCCATGGGCCGGCCCCTGGATTGCATTGTTCTTGACATGTCCTGTTACACACGAGTGACATAATATTTCTGTGTGTCTTTATGTAAATCTCATTGTAAGAGATTAATCATGAATTTTTGCCTTTGGAATGAGCTTATATTTTTATATTATTTCATGATTAATCCAGTTTGGCTTATGCTTCATGGGGATGCTTTATGTATTGTGAAGTGGTGGGGAAATGGACCAACAATTTACATATGCCCTTGAAAATTTTTTAGGTGTGGCCTGAAGTCACCGATCCTGAAAAATTTGTATATGAAGATGTGGCTATTGCTACGTACCTGCTGGTAAGAGCATATATAATCTAGACTTGTATGGAGCAGACAGAGGTTGCTGCTGGGAGATGCTAACAGTAGCAGAGGGAATTAACCAAATTCATAGCTTACGGTGTTTACAGTTCTGTTTCCCGAGGTTGATAAACACGTAATGGTTTTACTTTGCATGGTACTTTTGCACTTTTGCATGGGCATAGAGCAAGTTTGAATTTTGAAACTGAACCACAGGAGTGCAGTTGATCCAACGCGTTCATAACTGATAGTCACCATGGAGGTGCGGTCTGGCATTAGAGGGACTAAGGAGCTCATGCCTTCTAGCCCTGGCCTCGGGTTTCCATTCTTGATTTTCTTTTCTTTCTTTCTTTTTTTTTTAAAAGATGACCGGTAAGGGGATCTTAACCCTTCACTTGGTATTGTCAGCACCATGCTCTCCCAAGTGAGCCACGGGCCGGCCCTTGATTTTCTTATCTATAAAATGTTTTGACTAGATAATTTCCAGTGTACTTTCAACTTGTAATTCCCTTAGACTGTTTAGAAATGGCGTGGTGTTTTTTTGTTGTTGTTGTTTTTCAATTATCAAATCATACAAAACTTAAAGGATATAGAGAAAGCATGAAGAAACTAACAGTAATCTAGAAGGCTCTTGCCAGGGATGTCCACTCGAATGTGGGGTCTCATGGACAGAGAAAGCCTTGATACCCCACTTGGCCTTGGGTGAGAGCAGTAGCTGATGCCAGCCACTCTCTGGGCCGGAGACCATGTCCGTTCTGCTCACCTGTGTGTTACCTGCCTTGAGGCCCAGGCCTCGGATGAGGCCTCCCCACCTACTCTGGGAGTGCGATTTATAATCCCAGATGGGATTTGTGTCTGAATTATTTTTGAGCAGAGTGAATTACCAGCTGATTTTATTTTGCTTTTTCTCTTTACCTAGATTCTGTGGGATGAGGAAAGAGCTGAGAGTGGAATAACTGCCAAGCAGTCCTTTGTTGACTTGGGATGCGGAAATGGCCTCCTGGTCCACATCCTGAGCAGTGAAGGGGTAAAGCATGGCTCCATGACCTTTTCTGGTACCTTTCCTAGAATGTCCTCAAGGCCGGCCCAGGGTCATCGGCATCTTGCTCTGCTGGTACAATCTGGGTTATAGTGACTGATACACTTCTGTTAATTTGTTAGGCAGCACCTAAAATGAGGGAAGAAGAGTGATCTTGTTAGCCTGTAAGGAGGTCTCAAGGACATTCCGGGCTGGACAGAAAAATGACAGAGTTTCAGTAGCATATATATTTTTGCTGTCAGACTTTTCTTTTGAAAACCCACCATTTTTAAGGAAGTGGAGGGAGAATAAAGGATAAGGCGGGGTCTGCCCTCGAGAAGCTTCAGAGGGCTTCCAGCTCAGAGCAGGCTGCCATGTAGAATGGCGTGGTGCTGGTTTTTCTGGCTGTCCTGCCATGCAGAAAAAACAGTCAGCTGCTGAGAACAGCACCTGTGCACAGAGCAAGCTCAGTACAAAGCAGCTCTCGGCAGCCTGTGCCTGGAGCTTCCCGCCACTGTCTCATACCCTTCCTGGCACATCTAGTGCCCTGGGTGCCATTACCCCTGAAACAACAGCTTTGCCCTACAGATGACGCAGCTGGGATTTGAAGCCCAGTCCTGGTGACCCCAAGCTGACTTCCTTCTTACAATAGCGTGCTGTCTTACGGGATACACATATTTTCCATAACTGTAGGAACTTGGTGTAGTGTTAAAATGCACTTTTTGAAGTGTTTTATAAAAGAATGAATTTGTAATTGTAATAGTTGTAAACAGGTTGTCTGTGGGGTGTTAGCACATCAGGTGGCAACCTGGAAGCTGGTACATGGGGATGCCTGGGAGTGTCATGTGCACCCCTCCTCTTTCCCTGGCTAGAATAAAAACATTTGCCCTGGGAGAGGAAACCACGTGTGGCCAAGGTGCAGGGAGGGCAGAGGCGCCCAGAAGTCTGACCTTGACTGAGAGTTGGCTCACGTTCTCAGGTGTGTTCCCTAGGACACTGGCCCTGGAAATGTTCCAAGACTAAAGGCCACTGTGGTTCCTCGACTCCGTTTTCCTTCTTGAAGGTTCATGAGACCGTTGGTGGAATGCATGTTCCCATCTGTGCCTGCAGGACAGTGAGTGTCTGTTGCACATAGCTGGGGGATCGTGCTTGTGCCATCCACAGATGCCAAGGACTCTTGCATCTCATACTGGTGGCAGTGCCTGCAGAGCTTGTTCTTGCTAATTTTTTATAATGCATTGAACCTAACCTTTGATTTCTAAAATTAATCATTTCAGCATCCAGGCAGAGGGATTGATGTCCGAAGAAGAAAAATCTGGGACATGTACGGACCACAGACTCAGCTGGAGGTACTGATTTTGTTCATGTACTTGATCTCAGCATGTCTTATCCCCAGTGGCAATTGTTTTAATGAGTGGGTCTCTTCGTATAGGTCAGTCAGAAATGCTGATCATTAACATTAATCTGAGTGTTCTGAAATTACAAAAGAGAAAAGGAGGATGAAAGTGTGGACTTGGCACAGGCTCTGATTAGTGCTGACCTCTCCAGCCAGAGGTGCTGTCTCCTCCCCGCCTCTGTCACACACAGTTTGTGTCTCAGGTGGGATGGTCCCATGCTGCCTTGGGGCAGAGGATGTGCCCCATGCTCTTTACATCTTCTCTGAGGCCCCCACAGACATTCAGCGAGCGGTGAGTGCAGCCTGCCAGGACCTCGCCAGGGATGGGACACACAGAGGAGCCAGAGTGTGGGGGTTGTGTGAGGACTGCTGTGGGAGGTTTGGGGGGCTGAGGGGACTTGGAGGATGGAACTTGACCTGCCTGGGGGCTCTGAGAAAGCTGCTTGGAGCATCCTCACAGAGCTTTGTCTTCAGGGGCAGGAGGGAGGGCAGCCAGGTTCTCAGCATAGAGTTGGGATGCCCACTGGGCCGAGTTGTCTCTAGATACACAGAGGGAGGTGGATACACACAGAGGGGGTGGACCAGTTGGTCCCAAGTAATTTCTCTCATATCTTTGGACTGTTCCTTTTTATCCTTCATATTTCCTTTTTCTAGGACTTGAATGAGACATTCTTATTTTTCTTAAAACCCCTACCCAGAGATAATCACTATTTTTTATTTATGGGTATAAATATTTACACTTAAAAGAAATACATTTGTGACCATGTTGTATGTAGACTCTTGACCTTGGCTTCTGTTCATCTAACATCCCATCCTGGGCATTTTCTGAAGTCTTCATCAGGTATTTGTAGACACTATTTTTAGTGTTTGAGTTGTGTTCCATTGAACTGTGTGTAACAACAGTGTTAGCAGGTATGGGAATAAAGACCGACCGCCCCCAAATGCTGTGTGCTGGCACCTTTCTGAATGCTTTCACGTACATTAACTTACTGTAATCCTCACCATGGCCCTAGGAAGAGGTGGATTCTCTTATTATCCCTGTTTTACAGATGAGGAAACTGAAGCTTCCTCAAAGAGGTCGGGTCACACATGTGCACAGCAGATGGTGAAGGTGTGATCACTTCCTCAACTCCTCTGTTCTTGACTGTTTTCAGATTGCAGATTACACTACATAAATCTTTGTGGATGAATCTTAGTTCACTTTTTAAAAAATATCTTTATCATAGGCTTCACTTTAAAAGGTCTTTGATACATCTTACCATAGTGCTTTTCCAAAAGATTCTACTTCAAATATATGTGTATTTTCTTTTAGGTGGCTGGCCAGTTCAGGGATCAGAATCCTTGACCTTGGTATTAGAACACCGTGCTCAAACTAACTGAACTAACTGGCCAGCCCCAAATATACTTCCATGTCAGAAATAATCTTGAGATGTTATCTAAAACAGAAAAAATACAGAGATTCATATATTTATCAAATACTTGCCAGGCACTCTGGGTGCTGATGACTCAGTAGGGACGTAAAGTTCCTGCCTTCATGGTGGTGGTTAGTGGGAGTGGGGGACAGACAGACTTCACATACACAGTCAACAGGTGTGGTATGTCACATGCTGGGGCGTGCAGGGGGAGATGAGGCCAACCAGGGGAAGAAGCTGGGGTGCTGCTGGGGTAGCCAGGAATGGCCTCACCAGGAAGATGGCAAGTTGGTGGGGAACACAGGTGGGGGACATAAAATGAGGTTGGGGTGGGGCTGGGCTGCCCAGATGCCCCCTGGACTTGGGGACTGAGGGCAAGTCTGTGCTGAGCTGCCTGGTGTCCCTGGCTACGAGATCCACAGAACCAGGGGTGTTAAGGTGAACTCCAGTTGGTCACACCTTGGTCAAGAGCAGCTCCTTTTCCAGGTGCCAGGACAGAGAGAAATGGCTCCTTAAAGGAAAAGACATCTTAGGTCGCCTCCTTAGTAGCATTCCCAGGACGTACAGTGTCAAGTATTATACCGGTGTTTTGTGCCTACCCCAGGCCTCCAAGCCAGGGTGGGGGAGTTGAAGCTGCTCAGCAGTGGAGACCAGATACGTGGCTCTGGGTCGTCCCGTGGGCGTGGCCTTGCCCCCTCCGGGTGGGCTGTTGTGGGCTGGGCCGTGGGCCTCGCCTCTCTCCCTCTGGATGTGCTGGGCCATGGGTGTGGCCTCTCTCCCTCTGGGTGGGCGTGGCCTCTGCATGTGCTGGGCTGTGGGTGTGGCCTCTGGATGTGCTGGCTGTGGGCGTGGCCTCCCTCAGTGGGCTGGGCCATGGGCGTGGCCTCGATGTGCTGGGCTGTGGGTGTGGCCTCTCCCTCGGTGGGCTGGCAGTGGGCGTGGCCTCCCTCTGGATGTGCTGGGCTGTGGGTGTGGCCTCTCTCCCTCTGTGTGGGCTGGGCTGTCTTTCCTGCCACACAGCTTCTCTACCCAGCTGCTCTTGGTTGTCTGAAGACTTTTGTCGTCATGGTTAAAAGCATGGGTATGACTAGGTCACAGATTTTCATGTGCCGGAAGGCAGATTGGTGATTTAAGAAATGAAAAAGCGTTTGTTTTTCCTTATGGAGAATGTCAGGAACGTACAAAAGTGGAGGGAAGAGCGTGAAGAACCCCATATGCTCATTGGCTGGCTGCAACAATAACTCCTTCCTCTCACCATCCCCTCCCCCTCATCATTAGACCCCACTGTTATTTTGAAACAAATCTCAGATATATCATTTCATATGTAAATAGAAAATACAATTTTTGAGATTATTTTTATATTTTCTGGTGGCCTCACCTTTTTCTTTTAAAGATGAGAATAATATTGCAAAAAAAAAAAAAAAAAAAGATTAGAGGAAGGGAAGCTCACTGACATCTCTTTGCTTATTTTTTCATTATGTATTTGTGCTTTGCTTTATTCTACGGGGATTTGTGATTGCTTGTACATTCATACATTATGGTAAATCTAAACATTTTTTAAATATTAGGTTTGAAGAATATTGGTAAACTAGCAGATGCACTGCAGAGGTTCTGCAGATATGTATGCAGACCATAGGTTATTATACACTTACAAAATTGGGCTCTAAATTTGGGTATGATGTTGATGATCAGAGCAATGGAAGTAACATTGTTGACTTCAAAATTCTTTGTCCCCCGGGGGAAAAGTGAAGTAATTTCCTCAGGTAAGAAGTTCAAACGGTAATTGAATAGACCCTCTGCACCAGCTGCGACCCTAAGGCAGAGCTGGCTAGTGTGAAGTGCCCCTTGGAGAATGGGTAGAAAGCTCTAGTTCTTATTTGGGGGTCCCCAGCAACCTGCCTCAGGTTGTTCTGTGGAGTCATCTGACCTGGGGAAACCCTACCGGGGTCACTGAGTCAGTGAGGGCCTGCTGGTGAGAGTTCTGTGTTCCATCTGTGTTGTCTTTTTCTCATTACCCTGGCCCTTCAGTCTTGGTGCTAGGATAGCCTTGCTCGTTGTAGTGTGAAGTGTGAGCGTAGAAGCCAACTGCATTTCCATTATACTTTCTGCCCTAGAGGAGCATGGCCAGAAGTGAGAGTGGTTTTGTTGACAGGTGGGTGGTGTTTGCATATTTCCTGGTAAATGATTTCCTCCCAGCCCCAGTCTAGTGATTTCCATGAATGGTTGCAGTCTGGAAATTCAAAGGCCAAGCATAGAATACAACTTCTTTTCTTTCTTTCAAAAACCTCATTTGATTATAAGAAGAAACATCTGTTTATAATAACAGCATTGTGATGATCACAAAATGTCTTTTTGTTTGTGAAACTATAAATGAAATAGGAATATTGCAATTTGCTGTGTTCAAAATGCCAGTTAAAACTTCTCATAAAACAGGTTGGGTTTTGTTGTCTAGCGTGCTGTGGGCCAGATAACTATAAATGTGGTTATGATATTACTAAGTGTAAATTGTTTTAATTAATACAGCCATTTAAAGAGACAAATGGGCAAATTTAAATCTAAATGAATGGAATAAAGAATAAATAGTACCAAAGGTTGGTTTTTCCTGCTTTTAAATTGTGCACATACCAGTCGAACAATATTATTTTCTCTGTTTTAACATCTACGTAAATAAAAGCACCTGTGCTTATTGAAGAACCAGGAACATTGTAGAATTTCAGCTCTATTTTTGTATAAGTCATGTGTGTAAAAGCTTCTCTAGTATTGTAGTTTTGCTGTTATAAGGAATGGCTTTGAAAAATGAGTGTGGTCATAATGTCCTCTGTTCTGACCAGGGAATATCACTTCTACTGCTTTCCTTAGTGTGTTAGTCTGTTTCTATTGCTTATAACAAAATACACGGAACTGGGTGATTTATAAAGAAAACAAAATTTATTGCTTACAGTTTCTGAGGCTGAGAAGTCCAAAGTCCAGGGAACGTATTTGGTGAAGGAATTGGTGGTGGCAACAGTGACAGCAGGGTATCACATTGCGAAATGTGGCGGAACAGAGAGAGCAAAAAGAGAAACAGACTCTCCTCTCCTTTCAAAGCCCACAGAACCACGCCCCTGACCACCATTATTAATCCATTCACTACGGTGCAGTCCTACAATCACCTCTTCAAGGCACCACCTTTCAATTACTGTAATAGGATTTCCCACCCTCTGAACAGTCACAGTGGGGGCCAAGTTTCTTTCTTTCTTTCTTTCTTTCTTTTTTTTTTTTTTAAAAAGATGACCAGCAAGGAGCTCTTAACTCTTGACTTGGTGGTGTCAGCACCACGCTCTCCCAAGTGAGCCACGGGCTGGCCCTGTCAAGTTTCTAATACATAAAACATGGGGCATTCAGTTCAAGCTTCAGTGAGTTTTGGGGGGGAATAATTCAATCCATTGCACTTAGAGATCTATTCTACAGTTTTGAAATTAAGAAGATTTTGAATGGTTGTATAGTCTCTTTTTGTCTTTCCAGTTTTCACTGGAAGATTTGCTATTGAGAATGTTGATTTCTATAATGGATGATGGCCTGCTAATTATTAGAAAGGGTAAGGTGTTCATTTAAAGTTCTTAAATCATACAAGCAAGCTGTTCTTGCTTAACTATAGAAATTGTCAGAATAGCTAACGTGTCCATTCAGTGGTTTTTACTCACTGAGAGTTTACAGATGATAATAGCGTAATAGCAAAGAATTATGCATGCTTACATACGTCATTTCTTCCTGTATGTATCTTTTCATAGATAGGCTTCATTACATAGATTGGAAAGACCTCCGAGCTTATATCAGTGCATTATGTTGTGCAGTTAAATTAGCTTCAGACCTAGTTGCTTCCCACTACCCACTTGAAGGCCATTTCTCCCTTTGGCACCTCTTCCCATCTCTCCTATAGTTCCTTTTTATGTTTGTGTAAAAATCATGTTTTTAATTATCAAAGGGACAGTAGCATTCAAGAGTGCTGTTAATTTCTCCAGTGCTGACCCTAAGAGCTGTCAGTGTTTTGTGTCCTCTTGGGCAGACACAGGGCAGGTACATTCACTCCTTCAACCCTGGTGACTCAGCAGGCCCAGAGGGGTCTAGGTACAGTCACGCAGCAGGTGATCTCTGGCTCTCAGTATGTGGCTCCAGAGCCTTCACTCCCTGCTGTGACTTGCTGCCTCACTGGCTCTGCACTGATTTACTAAACCTTTTGTCTTGTTTTTGTGTTCTCCTAGGAAGGTGCAATCACACCAAACAATGAGACACTTTTCCCTGATGTTGACTGGTTAATTGGTAACCATTCTGATGAACTCACACCGTGGATACCTGTCATTGCTGCCAGGTGAGTAGGTAGAGAAGTTGGCACGGTGAATGGCTGGGAATGTTTTGTCATCTAAACCGTGCTTCCTGAAATGGTAATCACTAGCCACGTGTGGCTATTGAGCATTCGAAATGGGGCTAGTTCAGATTGTTGAAATGATAGTATATTGAATATATTGAGTTAAATTTAAGATAAATTCCACGTGTTTTGTTTTACTATTAAAATATGGCTACTGGAAAATATAAAATTGCTTATGTGGTTCACATTGCCTGAGGGCACTTCAAAAAGTTTGTGGAAAATAGGATTAAGAGATATTTCTATGAACTTTCTGAGGTACCCTTATATTTCTGGTGGCCAGCGCTCATCGAAATTGTGGTTACTTCTGCAGTATTTATATCCCGTGTGAGAAGGTGTGCCCTTTTTTGGAAGTTTTTTTTTTTCTGATAACAGAAGTGTTTATCTTCAAAGGAAAAATCTGTCAGTAGACCCTTTGCAGCTATAGTCACCTGTCAGAGTGGGAGCTCTGTGCATGTGCAGAGAAGGCGTGTGCTCTGCATCAGCAGGAGGTCCGTCCCAAAGCAGGCCATGTTGTTGTTCCTTGAGATTTCACTGCCAGGTCTCCTTCGTCCAGGATTCTTTTCAACTATTTTAGCTCTCAAGGAACAACATACTCAAAGATCAAGGCTTAATCTTTGTGGTACCTACCTCTGAAGTCTTTTATGTATAGCCGAAATCTCACAGTACTTTGCAGAGTTTTGCATTTTCATTGTCAAGAGTAGCGGTGATGGAAAATCATTTTTTATGAAGGTAGTTGGATCCATGTTCTCTTAAAAATATGCTATGCTGTGTTGTTTCTAGAAGTTAAGTGGGGAGACTGTAATTTATTTTTACATAGAAACAGTATTAGCCAGAAACAAGTCCTCTGTGTTTTGTCCTGATAACACTGTCGCCACATGGCTTTATGCCAAATTTTCCTTAATGGATCTACTCAGAGTTTTGTGTGTGGTTGATTATTTTTGAAGGTCTTCCTACAGTTGCCGCTTCTTTATCCTTCCTTGCTGCTTCTTTGACTTCATTGGAAAATACCACCGGAGGCAGAGTAAGAAGACTCAGTACCGAGAATACCTTGACTTCATTACAGAAGTAGGATCTACGTGTGGATTCCGTGTAGAAGAAGACTGCCTCAGAATTCCTTCCACCAAAAGAGTACGTCTTGGTCACCACTGCTGTCCTTGGGGATGTTAGCATTTAGATGGACAGCTTAAGGCCATGTCACAGAACCATGAACCTCTCTGTGGTGTAGCAGGTGCTTGTGCTGATTTCAGAGTCTCAGCTGATTTCATCTGAACTGGTGAGGGTCAGAGGGCTTTTTCTGTCCATATGGTCCCTCTTTTGAAGCCCTCCACAAGCTTTCTTTTCCTCTCCAGAAACTCTGGCCCCAGGGACCTGCTTCCCAGAGTAGGCCTCAGCCTTGCCTAAAGCTGAACTCTCTTCATGAAGTCTTGACTCCTTGGATTCCCAAATAATTGGCTGGAATTGAAATTTGTTTCAGAAGTTTGAAATGATTTCAAATTTTCTCATAAAAAGCCTTGTTAATTCACATTTGCCTGAAATGTCATTTATCGGAACCAACACTGGCCCCTATACGTCTGTGAGGCAGTGTGGGTGTGTCTCACCCATCAGGTAGGCAGGGCCGACTTGGACTGCCCTGCTCGCTGCTCTGAGGGCTTGACCCTTGGAAAGTGTCACGGGGAGTATTTACAGCAGTTAATATTCATCTCTGGTGACTTTTCTTTCACAAGACTCTGTGGCTGTCAGACCATGTGCTTTTAAAGGCTAAACCTGCCATATCCAGACCACGAAGCTCGATTACTTGCCTGGTGAGCAGGATCTGGACAGGGTGGAGCGTGGCTCAGCCACTTTCTAGCAGCACCTGCTTGGACACATTGTGGAACCCTCGACACCCGTGTCCTCATGTATGAGATGGGCGGAGGCTCCCTTGGGCCGTGTTGAGGACTAGAGGGGGTGTTGTCTTCTGGCCTGGCCGTGTGGGTGCAGCAGAAGCACTCACCGGCTGGCGGTGACTGGGCCGTGAGCTGAGGAGTGGCATTAGCCAGCGGCACACACCTTGTCATTGTTGATGCTGTCCTGCTCAAAGTCACTTCAGCAGTTTCTTCAGAGCTTTCATTTCATTCTCTTAAATGTCCTCTGTGTTGGCAAGTCTTGGTCTTCTGAGGTCAGAATTGATCTTTGGAAACTGCTAAAGTTTGGGTCATCTGAGTAGGTCAAGGGTCCCACAGTTTTGATTTTTACATTTGCTGTTCCATGACTAGTTGCTGGAGACCATGGACTCTCTCTTAATCTCTCTTAGGCTCAGTTTTCTCATAACTGGATGGTTGGGCATCAAATGCAAGAGTGGATGTGAGTGATTTTGTAACTTTTAAAGCAGTCCACACATGGCAGATGTCTAGTGGGGACTAAGCATTTGACAGGCACTGCTCTGTTCCTGACACAGGGGCTGAGCTCACTTAAAGCAGGTGGCAGAGCTGGGACAACGTGGTGTTGCTCCAGTGTAACTAGACTGGATTTCTTCATCACCTGCAACCCAGCTCTGTAGTTAGTCCAGAAACGATGCACTCCATGACAGCATGGTGCGAACAGGCCTCACTGTGCCGCGGGGACTGTTCAGAAGGCAAGCTTTGTTTGCATGTAGCACTGAGAAGGAAGAACATAAGCACAGATGGAACATCTACACTGTACCAAGCGCTCTGCTGAGTGCTTGTGTGTACGCACTCTTGAGATTTTGTATTAACCTGGCCAGAGTTCGTAGTCTCTATTTGAGAATCTTGAGCGTGAATATACTGTGTGCCCATGGGTGGATGTGGGGCGGAACGAGGGTTGATGTGAGTGAAGTGTTTAGAGTAGGGTACCGCTGCTAAGCTTGTAGCTGTGAGCTCTCAGTGTGTGTTGGTTTTTAAAAGGATTTTTTTCATCATAAGCATTTGAAACCTTTATGTAATTTTTACTCCAGAACAAGATAATTACATAGAAAATGCTGAAGTATTACATGAGCCTGCTAAAATACTTACTTTGTTCTTTTCAAATGCAGGTCTGTCTCATTGGAAAATCCAGAACATACCCACCCACTGGAGAAGTTTTTATTGATGAGCAGAGGACTCAGTACATTAATAGCAGGCGGGGCCACCCTGTGAGCCATCCAGGCAGGGAGCCTGCCCCTGCTGCAGCCCAGCTTGCTGCCAACGGTGCTGGTCATCGTGACGGTCATGGAGCCGTGGACGCTGGGGTCGAGCGTGTGTCTGAGGCCCAGGCTGCAGAGCGCAAAGCAGGGCCCCAGGCCGAAGGACTCTGGCTACCTGGATTTCACCCTAGAGAAAAAGCCGAGTGCACCAGGAATTGTGCCTCCCTCCCTCGAGACTTCATTGACCAAGTGGTTTTGCAAGTGGCAAATTTGTTGTTAGGTGGAAAGCAACTGGATCCAAGAAGTTCTCAAAATGGGAGTTTGGAGAGCTGGCATGGGGGAGGTAAGCCATCCACCCCCGCAGGGGGCTAGCACACGCACTGGATTTCAGGGAGTAATTTGTTTTTCTATAACCCATTAAATATACTTTTAAAAGAAACATTGGTAACAAATAGGCTATTTATAAGCTTATTCTTGAAAATTTTCCTTATAGTTCTTATTAACGTAAGGGACTTGGGTACCTCAAGGGAGAAGGGCTCAGGCCAAGGAGTGGAACATTTGGACCCTTAATTGACCTTTACAAGAACAGACAGGCTCAAAAGCCTGAGTTATTCATTTTCAACCTGGAAATTATCCAAGCAGAAAACAGTTTTCCAAATGCCAGAAAAATGCAGTGTCCCTTTGAATATATGGTAAGATTTAGAGATGTTATGATTTTATCATTTAATTCTCTTTGAAATACAAAATACAAGAATCGGTTGTGATAAAAGGGAGTAAACTGCATCTGATGTTCTCATGGGATGAGTAACATGCTGAAGCTAGTGGCATTCAGGAGAGACAGGTCACAGTGCGAGTGCTGCTGTTTCTGTGAAGTCGGCGCGTGTTCACCTTCCCAGCGAGGCCGACGTTGGCCACCGGGGGGCAGTGTGGGGCCATCTGGGTTAGGGCTAGAGCCATGGCTGGCTTCTCTCGGAAGGAATGTCCCCCTTTTTCTGCACAGCTCTCCGTGCCCAGTCTTCCTAGGCTGTGAATGTTGTGATAAAATCATCCTCAGATTTCCTCCTTCATCATTTGACATGTTGCTCGTCTCTGACATGTGATGTGGCAGGACATTGAGCATGTCCCCCCACCAGAAATAATCCAAACCTGATAGCGTCTAGTCAGAAGATCTTCTCCAGAGACCCAGTGGCAGCTGTGTGGCCAGACTGGCCCTGGTTAGGTGGCTGGTAGGTCAGTGTAACAGCAGACCAGCCCCCGGGTGCCACGGCATCTTTGGGGTTGGCCCCACTGACGAGGTGCTCCCTCTGTGGCAGGGCCAGGGCACAGAGGAAGGTGGGCTGAAGCTGGCAGAGCACGGTGCCATGGCAGGTGGCCGGGACAGGGAACCCCAGGGGCATTAGGGTGTGTCTAAAAGTTCCTGAGTACAGTGAACAGTGATGATTTCTGGGTGCAATTAGACTTTTAAATCCCCAGGAAATGATGTGAGCACAGGAGATGCTCATGTGTACCTGGGACGGAGAGAATCTCAAGCAGCAAAGGTGCCCTAGAGACGGCACAGAGATGGCTATGAGATGAGGGCCTCAGTCCTGCCCGCCCACTGGAGACACCAGGAATCAGGGTATGTCCCCTGCAGATTGGTGTTCGTAAGTCTGGGCTTATTGGAGGCTCTCCACCTGTCCCTAGGTGTGAGAAGCTGCTCTGCAGGGATGGCGGTGTCCCTTGGCCTGTCAGCCCAGGCTGCCTGCCCACAGGGGTCTTCAGACGCTTTGGTCATTGGAATTAGTGTCCTCACCATCCCCACCCAGCCTGCTCTTGGCGTAGGACTTCTGCATTTCCAAGCCCTAACGGTCATATGTGTGGGTTCGTCCCCAGGACCTAACTGCTCTCAGGTTGGGTGTCTGCTTCTCTGCGACATCGCTGAGAGAGACGGGAGGAAAGGCTTCAAGTCGCCTCTCCCTCTGGGTGACAACTCGCACTTGTCAAAGGATGAGTCACCAAGAGGCAGGACGTGGCCACTGCTTAGAGGCACCCAAGGCTGGGGGTGCGTGACACGCAGCCTCGTGGAGCTGCAGGCAGGCTGGAGCAGGAGTAGACAGGGACCACTGGCTGCAACAGTCTTTAAACTTTCCTTTTAACATCCCAGCTCCTTTCGGAATGGATTCGACGCAGCCAAGAGGTGGACCTGGAAGGTTGGCTGGGCCTTGACAGACAGGGTGACAGCAGCAACCGCAGGGCTGCAGACTGTGTGGGGCCTCTGGGCCAGGCAGCATGGCGGCTCTGCTCTGTGTCTTTGACTGTCCTGTGGCCAGGTTGGGGGCAAGTGAGGTGGATGGAGCACAGAGCCTGGCAGGCGGGTCTCGTGGCAGGTTCACATGGGAACCAGTTTCACCTCACCTTGAACTTGATGTTTTGGTAGTAAACTGACTTCTCTTTTGCCAGGTTTTCTGATGAAAGCATTTTGAAATGCATGCAGGCTCTACAAGTAAAAATCCTAAGTGGAAAAGACCATCGCTGTGACGTCTGTGATGTTTTTTATCACAAACTCCTAACCTGCTGGCTCGCCGCTGACGAGCCTGTCTAGAGCCAGTGACCCTGGGATCTGGTTGGCTGGATTGGTTGGAATAGCTGCTGGATGGCTTGGGCTTCCAGGGCTTCCAGTTTTGCCCTTCCTTCCTTAGTCTGGGATACCGTGGCTCCAAACAGCCATCCCTATTATGGGTCACCAGGGAGGAGGGACCTGGGTGACCACCCCAGACCTGGCAGTGTCACTTACTGCTCGGATGCCGTGCAGGGCAGTGGCATTGTGTGGTTGTGCACGCCCATCAGCTGTGCCTGCCAGGCTCGGGTGGGTCTGCCACTGCCCTCATGGTTCCAGTTGTTGTGAGGTGCATGTGAATTAAATCAGATTAAATTAAGTCAATATGGCCGCTCCTGCTGAAGTATATAAGGGATTTGAATTTGTAAAGCTGGAATTGACTCCAGACTCTGCCCGTTTAACAGGCTGGTAATGTTTTGTTGTTGTTGTTTGGGGGAAAACCCTGTTTTTCAACAGAGAGCCTTTCCCTGGCAGAGGTAGCCAGGGAGCTGGACAAGGAGACACTGCAGAGGTTGAAGCGAGAGTGTGGTGGCCTGCAGACGCTGCTCAGGAACAGTCACCAGGTGTTTGAAGGTACGGGACCACACCGATGCGTGCGCTGCGCTCCACCTTCCCTCCGCGGGTGCAGGGATTCTGGGTCACTCGCTTCCTGCTCCCTCGCTTTTCAGTTAAGTAAACATTTTGTTTTACAGTAGTTTACACTTACAGAAGAGTTTGAAAGATGGTGCTGAGAGTTCCCCCAGGTCCCGCCCAGATCCGCTGTCATTAGCATCTGATCTCGGGTGGGACACTGGTCACCTCGTTCCTCGTGACTCTCTCCAGCCTTTTGTCCAGCTTGAGGTGCCCCGGCCGGTCTCACCCCTGTCTAGGATGTGCTCGCTGACATTTCCATCTCGCTCACTCTTCACTTAGGACAGATGGCAGGTCAGAAGGCCACTGTTGGGCCCCTTATGTCACCCGAGCACTTTCCTGGAGTGGGGGTCCTGTATTGGTTTTGCTTTCTGTCTCTGGCCGCCCATAAACTAGAAGCAACTGGAGCTGCAGAGCCAGGCGGGGGCAGTTAAAGGAGAGAGCCCTGCCCTGCCATCCGAGGCCCGACTCCTGCCCAGTGCCCTCAGCCTGTGTGCTTGGGCAGGGAACTTCCTGGGAGAAACCGCTCTTTGGGGTGAGGGGCTCAGCTCCCTTCCTGCGCTGATGCCCCGTGACTCAGGACCACCAGGAGTGGGGGAGAGTTAGGGGCCCAGTCGCATGCTACTTCACTCCCTCGGTCCCTCCCCTGCTGGAGTTTACGGTCTAGCCGGAGAGAGGGAAATGTAACAGTTGTTTACCTACTTCCTGAGGTTTAAAAAGTTCCCATTATCGGGGCCGGCCCGGTGGCACACTGGATAGTGCGCCGCTTGGGAAGCGCGGTGGCGCTCCCGCCCGAGGGTTCCGATCCCACATGCAGACCGGTTCCCACTCACTGGCTGAGCGAGGTGCGGGCGCAGCACTGAGGGTTGTGATCCCGTTGCCGGTCCCCGGTCTGGTACGGGGGCAACACCGAGGGTTGCGATCCGTTGCCGGACACGGAAAAAGACAAAAAGACAAAAAAAAAAAAAAAAAAAAAAAAAAG